>NW_017537122.1:47023-53184 GCF_001853355.1 Bactrocera latifrons
AACAACGAGTCAGTAGGTCTGTCTTAAGAATCAGTTTAATAAAGGCGGTTGTGAAAAAAAGGCCGAAGCTCTTTTTTATTTCAAAACCATAACTCGCGCTCTCATTTATAAACAAGGAGTGGTAAAATAAGTTGCTTTCACTTCCCTCTTCATGCTTGCCAGCGATGATCCCCTCATCCAGCCCTCAAAATGTGCACGCGTGAGATAACTAATAATAATATTATGTATATTCTTTTTAACTATTTTCTGAGTTTAATATATGTATTTACCTTCACGTTTGATGGCAATACTAAGACTACAAAAATTAGGTTTGCTTATAACTATTTGTAATATCGACAGAACATTCATGTTGTTCTGTTGTGTTCTTATGATAGGCAGATTAATATATTTGGATAAGTTMTTTTTCTCTAATGAAAAGTTACACAGTAAAAATTTCCATTTCTAGCAAAATTAGTTATATTTGTAATTGCCTATAACTCTTTGTAAACTTCTCTGATTACAAATTCTTCTACAAAAGATTTCGCATGTAATTTTTTTTAATAATTTTTCAAACTCAGAGTTAATCTTTCATACCATCGTCATGGTCTGGTGTTCCTGTGTCGAATTTTATAATTGAGCCAAAAAAGTTAGGTGAACGTCGTGCCCTATAGTTTGTGGGTATTAATTGGGATTTTAAAGCCTCTATTTTTGGGACAAGAATAGCCTCTTCTTCATTCTGATTTGCATTACACCTGCTCCTCATAATATTTTCGTACGGTGTTAGTATAGTCCTTAAATTGGCTACATGCACAAAAACTGGATGTCCTCAAATAAATACACAATGTCTTTCTCAAAAGAGGAGTAAATTTTAAATAATATTATAATACCGCCGTACATCCTGTACCCTGTCTTCGAATGCTGTCCTTATGGATAATTTTTCCTCTCTCAGTTAGAATGGTTGCCCCGCGATCTTCTTTTACAGTATGTTTGTTATATTTATTGGCACTTTTATTATGTTTGACGAATAAATAATATCACCTGACTTATATGTAATTGTCTTTTAATACTCTTCCTTGATTTTTGAATAAAATATCTTCTATTTCCAGATACTTTTCCCGATTGAAGAATACATCATCCGGTTGGTATCCTGTAGTTGAGTGAATAGTTTTATTGTACTATCGTCCCGCGTTAAACAATTCTTCGTAAGGAGCTGTTTTGTTTTCGCTAGCTAAGCTTGCCGAAATTTCGATAAGCATACTGTAAACACGTTCAGCTTGACTATTAGTTGTTGAGTGGTGTATTGGAGTCAATGCATTTGTAATTTGAAGTCTGTTATACACTGCCTTCGCCACGTTGCCTACAAACACATTTTCGTTACCAGTTACAAGATATTTCCCGTTGGGGTACASTTGAGATTTGTTTTCCAGTTTTCGTAAGTATCAATATTTTGAGTTCTTATCAATGGAGCCCATGTATATATTATTGTTCATGTGAAATATTTTCATTTGTATGTATTCCCCTACTTTTGTTGGAATTGGAGTTTTTCCTATAGGTTGTTTGTTTGGATGTCTTTCATACTTGTGTTGTAAGCAAATTTCACATTTTATTGTTTCTGTTTTACACATTTCCTTCACGTTGGGCCAAAAATGTGCAAGTAAAGTTATTTTTATAATTGCGGTGAACACGTCTGTGTGTTTTACTACTACTTCTTTTTGTTCGTCTATATTTACAACATCTATCATTTAGGGAAATTACAAATGTGCAAGTTGCAAAATTAGCAATAATGTCATCTTTGGCATGAAATAATATTTCCGCTTATTTTTAAAGCGTTCGTGACAGTTGATCCTGCAACTTCTTTTAATTTTTTTATTAAGTCATTATTGGCTTTGTAATGGATTGTATGACGTACTCTATTTGGAAAAATTGTTTTCGCTGATACGTCTAGGTTTCCTGGGTCATAAATAGGTATAATTTGATTTTTAAATGAATTCAATGGTTGTTTTAACCTTTTGAAATGTTTTAAGGTCCGCATACAACTCTCAAGTAATTGCTCAAGAAAAAAAAATACATTATTTCTTCAAGTAATTTTGACAGCTGGTTACGCATTGTGAATGATCCACATTAGAAGAGCAAGAGAGAATAAACAAAGAAAACAAACTTTGTGCGTAATATGTATGTATATATGTGTGTAGTAACATAAATATTTTCCTTCCGATTTAAGGAATGTTGTTGATGATTGGTAAGTTTTATACAACATTTCAAAATGAAATATTCTTTATAATAATGATTTTAACTAATTTAGGATGAATTTAACGATTACCTTGAATTTCCTTCAAGAAACAATTGTTGATTGCATGTTTCTTCACAAAACTAGGTTTGCCATATACGCATTTTATGGAAAAACTTTATTAAAAATTAGTACTAGATTTCTTTATAGCTGCATACTAGCACAATAAAATTTACCGCAAGAATTTTTCTTGACAATTTCTTAAGCGTTTTTTTACATTTCTTGGAGCTGGATACTAAGCTTTACAGGTGAACTGAGAATGTTGAGAGCAATCGGTAGTCGCATTTATTTGTTGTCTTGATAAAGCGTCTGCTACAACATTTTGGTGTCCTGGTTTATAAACAAGTTTGCTCCATATTCTTCAATTAAAATTTTCCACCTATTTAATTTCGTATTCGGATTCTTGTCTGATATTGAATATATGAGGGACACCCCACATATGTAGATAGTTCTTTTTCAGTTGTGCTATAATTCTGTTCAATATCATTTAATGTTCTTGAAATGAAGGCAATTGGTAGTTTATTTTGAAAATAATTTCTAATCTGATAACTCCTCTGTATGGTATGTTATCATCAGGTTGATGGAATCTTTGTTGCTCTTTCCCCCTTGGGAGGTTAGAATGTACCTTGAATTGGCGATTCACAATGTCGTGGTAAATAGTACTAGCTACTGCATAAGCTGTTTCCAAATCCTTAGGGATATGACTATACAATGTACTACTCGTATATTTGCTATTTAACCCTAGGATGAACTGCTTCCTGATTCGCATAGTCTTTCATAGAACAAATGTTCCGGTTTTAGGACGTCTCAATTTTTGACGATACCAAATTATGCGCTTTGCTCACTACATTATGGAATTCGGCTAAGGTTTTCCTTTCTTATACGATCCTTTTCATTTCCTCTAAAGGGACGTATATTTATATAATATAATCAAATCTAATATATCGTATATATATATAATCAAATCTAATCTGCTGCTGCTCCTGTTGTGCACTGTAGTATCTAGGGTGGTTGCTGAATCCATTTATACCATCCATAAAGGTCCATACCTGCGATCTCATTCAGGATCTATATTGATCTTTGTTTCCATCGAAGCGTAGCAGTGTTTTGAATAGTTCCAGGTCAATTTTTATGGGGTCGTTAATGAGCAAAGGTATTGTTTCATGTTGATCGACCGTCGATACTCCTTTAAACAATGGGCTTGATTCAATCGCTGATAGTCGATTCTGCATCTGAATGCTTTGCTGCTGCAAAATTTGAGTTAGTACGTCGATGTGTGCGCGTAGTTGTGCCATTTCTGATGACATCGTAACTGCTTCTGATTTTCTTTGACTGCGGTGGATTTTTGTCCTTTTTTTCTTCCGGAAGTTCTTGATTTTCTCCAGTTCTTAGTGGTTGCTCAGAATTATGTTTTTGTTCCAATTTTCAGGAACGTGCTGTGTCTTTCTTTAAGGCCCTGTATTTTGGTTTTTTAAGTCTTAAACTTCGAAGACTGTCTGGAAAGCAAGTTGATTTGCGATTGTTGGTTGAGCCAACCAGTTAAATAATAATTATATTGTGTTTATTATTTTATCTATTTGTTGAGTTTAATATTTCCACTTTCACGCTTGATGACAAAATTAAGACTAAAAATCATTAGATTTGCTAACAGCTATTTGTACTATCGACAGAACATTCATGTTGTTCTGTTGTGTTCTAATTTAAAGCAAATAAATTTGGATAAGTGTTATGTTACTGATAATTACAATAAATTACTATGTGTATTTGTCATGATGCATGTTTATATATTTGCAGCTGATAATGATTTGTTGATATATTTGGGTTCGCGAGTATGATATTTTAGCTTCCTTAACTCGTGCTCAGAGGATGGAGTCATGTGTAGAAGTTCACGCAAGTGAGGAAAGTTCTCTGATCGCCATTCACTTGGAAGTGGCCAGAAACGATTCTTTCACATATGACTCAAGCAGCTCACGACTTCCGGTCTTTAACCAAGTATCCTCTGGGTAGCCTAAGAAYATCCGATTGAAGGTGAGCTAAAGTGAGAAGGCGAAACATTCCCTGCATAGGGTTGTGCGCTGGGTTTGGGACCCGCCACGTAAAAAAACCAGCCCAATGAAAACGCAACAACAGCCTCGGATGAGAGACCCCACTTTTGATGACGACCATGGCAAACTAATAAGGACTAAGAATTGAGGGCATGCACCTGGAATGTCCGGTCCCTTAATTGGGAAGGTGCCGATGACATCACCGCAGTCCAAGAAATGCGATGGACGGGTCAAGGACAGAGACSAGTAGGTCCTTGGGACATTTATTACAGTGGATATATAAAGAAGCGCTAGTTTGGTGTGGGATTCGAAGCGAGGGAGAAACTCCGTCGCCGAGTACTATCATTCACCATGGTGAATGAACGTCTAGCCACAATCCGCATCAAAGCGAGGTTCTTCAACATATCGCTGCTTTGCGCCCACGCCCCGACGAAAGAAACGGACGATGTGACCAAAGATGAACACACTGCGGTCGGTAAATTCAGCCTCCACGAGGCAACATCCCCAAATGGGTTATGGCTAAACGACTTCGAAATATGGTTATCTGTAGTACTAGATTCCAGCATAAGAAGATACATCAAGCTACCTGGCTGTCTCCGGATCGAAAAACCATCAACCAGATCGATCATGCTGTGACAGACGGAAGATACGTATCCAGTGTTTTAGATGTGCGTGCGCTCCGAGGTCCTTGAATCGGACCACTATCTTGTTGCAGCCAAGATTCGCACGCGCCTCTGGGCAGCAAAAAACGTACGCCATCAAACACAAGGAACATTCGACGTCGAGAAGCTGCAATCACAACAGACAGCCGAACGATTTTCCACCCGGCTTGCACTCCTGCTCTCTGAGAGCACTCGTCAACAACTCGATATAAGGGAACTGTGGGACAGCATTTCAAACTCCTTACGTACAGCTGCACCCGAAACCACTGGTTTTCGGAAAGTGCAACAGTACAGCTGGTACAACGAGGAGTGCAGTGTCGCARCGGACAGAAAACAAGCTGCCTACCTTGCAACGTTACGATCGACAACAACACGTGCGGGATGGGATAGATAACGAGAGCTGAAGAGGTTGTAGAACCTCCAAAGGTGATCTAGTCACCGATGCCCAGAGCATACTTAAGGCGAACCCGATGCCCTAATCGACGACGATGGAGCAGACGTTCCATTGCCCGACCAGGAAGCAGTTCGAATAGCAATTACCCGCCTGAAAAACAACAAAGCGGCGGGGGCCGATGGATTGCCGGCCGAGCTAATCAAACACGGCGGCGAAGAACTGACAAGGAGAATGCAGCAGCTTCTTTGTAAAATATGGTCGGACGAAAGTATGCCCGCGATTGGAAGTTAAGTGTGCTATGCCCAATCCTCAAAAAAGTAGACCCCACAATCTGCGCCAACTATCTTGGGATGAGCCTCCTCAACATTGCATATAAGGTTCTATCGAGCGTATTGTGTGAAAGATTAAAGCCCACCGTCAACAAACTGATTGGACCTTATCAGTGTGGCTTCAAACCTGGAAAATCAACAACCGATCAGATATTCACCATGCGCCAAATCTTAGAAAAGACCCGTGAAAGGAGAATCGACACTCACCACCTCTTCGTCGATTTCAAAGCTGCTTTCGACAGCACGAAAAAGAACTGTTTTATGCCTCGATGACTGAATTTGGTATCCCTGCAAAACTTATACGGCTGTGTAAGCTGACGTTGGCCAGCACCAAAAGCTCCGTCAGAATCGGGAAGGACCTCTCCGAGCCGTTCGATACTAAACGAGGTTTCAGACGAGGCGATTTCTTACCGTGCGACTTTTCAACCCGCTCCTGGAGAAAATAGTTCGAGCTGCAGAACTAAA
>NW_017537122.1:53719-60069 GCF_001853355.1 Bactrocera latifrons
TGGCTAGGTCATGTTGTCCGGATGGACGAAAACACTCCAACTCTGAAAGTATTCGACGCAGGACTTGCCGGGGGAGCAGATGAAGAGGAAGACCTCCACTCCCTTGGAAGGACCAAGTGGAAAAGGACCTGGCTTCACTTGGAATATCTAGTGGGCGCCACGTAGCGAAGAGAAGAAACGACTGGCGCGCGGTTGTTAACTCGGCTATAATCGCGTAAGCGGTGACCATGCCAATCAAGAAGACGAACTCGTGCTCGAACGGTTCAATGGCGGCGTAAAGCTTGAGAATCAATTCTATTTTCAGTAATACAACAACTAGAACTACTTTTTCCTTCAATTGACTGTTTCCCCATTTCTTTGATTTGTGTTATAACTTCGTTTTCATCTTGAAGTGAATATCTGTATAATTTAGACTTAATTTGTAAATTATTTAAATGATTTAGTAAGTCCATCCCTATTAGAAAATTACATTATCTATTTTTTTATGATATAAGCTCAACTCATCTTTTATTTTGAATTGTTGTTACTATTCTTGATAAGCTCTCTGAGTGTTTCTTATAAAAAAAAAAAAAATGAATCATTAATTTCCCTATACTTTTCAAATTCTCTACAGCTTAGGTTTATCTTATAGCCTAGGCGACTGTAAGCGATTTTTGCTGCTACTGTATTTAAATGATCCAGATTTATCATAGTATACTATTTAAATGATTTAGTAAATCGATGCCTATTATAAATTATATTTTCTATTTTCTTAATGGTGTTGATCGCCACTTTGTATTCGCAATATCAGGTAAATTAAATGCTTTAGTATACATTTTGCGAGTAATTATTTGTTTGCGCATTACTATACTTATTATATTTAGCCTTAGTTGGTTTGTGAGTTTTCCCTTTCTCTACCTGAATTTTTATCCCTGTAATCTTTATATGTTTGGTACCTCTGCTCATATTGATGAGAATTATTATCCCTATTTCCCTTGTGTACAAAATTTTGTATAATTTTATTTTGTGAAAAATTTTTAATATTTTGCCAAACTTGATCTGATCTACTATTTTTATCTTAAAATTTTTCATTATAATTATTTTAATTTTTTTATTATTGTGGAATTGTCTTATGAAATTTCTGATTTTTTTTTTAATTCTTTTCTAATTCTTTTTGTCATGTTATTTGAAGGACCTGTTTATCATATATTTTATCTAATAATGTCCCCTAATTCGCTTGCTGTATTCGCCTTCATGTTGCATATTCTTTAATATATTTCCATATCGGTTATAAACCAACTTTGATGTTTTTTTTTTTTTTGTTTAATTTCTGTACAATTGTTTGGATGTGGTAAATTTATGATGACATCTTTCGCTTCTCCCTGTCCCATAATACACAGCTCTAGTTGCTTCATTCCGTGTTTCCTCGTTTTGATATCTAATAAAAGATATTCTATGCTACTCATAAATGACCTCTCTTTGGTGAATACATGCTTTATTTATTTAAGTCGTGTTCACTGCAAAGTTATAGTTTTTAATTGCAACTATTTACGGTGATAACACCTTTATTTTGGSCCTGCTCATTGCACAAGTATTTCTTAACGCCTTTCTAAAGCTAAGGTCGTCTTTCACTGCACAAAAATTGTTTTATGTTATATCCTGGAGGGTCTGGTCAACTTCCTGTGGACTGCAGAATCGCAAAATAGTTTTTGGTTTTAATAGATTTTTTCACTATCCTCACATTTGTTTCAAGGATTACCACTCTCTATAAATATAATAGCAACTATAATTCATTTCTTTACTTTATGATAATAGATTAAGGTAAGCATGTTAAATATTGTTATTATTGAGATAAGTATTTTAATATAACCAAAAACCTTTATAACTAAATTATATTAAATATTTTAATAATTTATTTCATTTTACTTCATTATTTTAGTTTTAGTTTTAACTTTAACTATATGTCGTTAGACGCAACGCCGACCACGTTGACACGATCATGTTTCTTCAACATCAATGGGCAGTAATGCGAATTATGGATAGGGAGCGCGCTTAACTGTGCATCCTTCGTTTCCACGTCTACCACTCGCACCCTGCCGTCTTGTCCTTCTGCGGTTGCGGCGACTCGTCCTTATATCCACTGCTGCGAGGACGAGATCGTCGGACTGCAGATTGCGTTTCGAGTGCAGCTATTTGATGTGCTCCTGAAAGCTTGTCAGATATATTTTGAACTACAACAGCACACAAGTTGTCATCTCTCGCATCAACGAATGTGGTCCGTTGGCACTTGTGCTGTTGGCAGTGTTCGCAGAGAGCAACCGATTAGAAAGTGTACCTCCATCTTTGGGGTCCTGGCTCAACAGTGCTGGGGGACGCGATTTCAAAAGGGGCCCCACTCTGGCCAGTGTACCGAGTGTACGCCTCTTATAATCCGGCAAAATGCGGCGACCTGTATGATGGTATAAACTCGAAGTTGAATTGTATTTCGACGGCGGATCCCATCAGTTTTGGAGCTTGAGCTCGAAATACCTCCTTCAGCTAACGTAGCTTGCGGTAGGCGCCGACGAAATTGGTTACGTTGTCGCAGAATGTTTTCTGGTGCATCCCCTTTTAGGGTGAAAATAAAAGTTTTAGTACATAAATTCGAAACTACTCACTACAGGTACATAAGTTTTTACGGAATGTCGACCACGTCTTTTTAATATAAGAAATAGTCACAACGCTCGGAGTCTTTCAACTATCAAGTTTCCCCATTATTTAGGTTTGAAACTTCGGCCTGTACAAAAYGTAATTTTATCGAATCGTCGACCCAACATTGGCGCAACTCGTGACCAGAATTTGGCAAGAAGATGTACCTCCAAGAGCTCAAGACGCGAAAGAGAATTGATCTTCAGGCCAACCACTCTAGATTTTGCAGTAAGCAGCATACATTTGGCAACACTATGGAGAAGCTATGGATTTGGCAGATAACAGTCGACTCTAGGTTCACATATTGAGGAATGCTAATTGATGAGAGCTGCAGTAAGCCGGCTTTGAAATTCTGTTAGGGTCAAGGCGCAATAAAATCAAGTCTTCAATAAGATTTTGTTTTGGTAACTAGTGGGGTTAATAAACCAAGAGGACAGATCATTAAAATTTGCATCCAAAACAAATCCTCTCCCGGCAATGGATTCCTAGTGCTTCAATTGAATTTTGGCAACCAATAAATTCCTAGTGTTTTAGTTGAATTTTTGCCACAGAAGCTTAATGGCTTTTCAGTGCATTCACTGCCGAAGAATTAATGGTGGTTCGAAAACCACTTTGTAAGTGTGCATTTGTCCAAATTTATTATTTTAAATACTTCACTTCTTATAAGATCTAGAGAGTCAAAATTTTCAGATCCTGTGAATAAATCATCAACATCTCTTTTATTGGCAAAGGAACGGAGTGGATGCTTAGAGCACAATTCTGTAAGCAGCCTCTAGTCATATAGATATATTGAGGTAAAATTTCTAGTTACTAGTACTAGACTAATTACTATTCAAAACACAGTCTTTACTCTTTAATAATAATACCCAACGATTACCCTCCTCCCGTTCAACCGACGCGAGGGGCGCARTCCGCAAATGAGCGGAAATAGCCGAGTCATAAAGTTTAGAAAAATTTAAAGTGTAAGGGTCTAAACTGCCTTGTAAAGCGAGCGGGAACGTTAAAATTAATATTATATAAAAGAGATGGGTTATAGACTGACCCATTCATGAGTTTTGCAAGAAATATTATACCAAGCATCTCCCAACGACTAGCGAGTGTCGGGAGATTTCTAAGTTTTAAACGACTAGTGTAAGGGGGAAGATTTAAACTGGGATCCCAATGCAAACGATTTAAGGCAAAAAGTGGAAATTGCTTTTAAACGGACTCTAACTTATTCGAATGGACTTGGTAACTAGGGTTCCAAACCACAGATGCATACTCTAATATAGGCCTCACCAGAGATGTAAATATAATTTTTGTGGTAAGCGGATCCCTAAATTCTTTAAACCAACGTTTAGCAAAACTAAGAGCGCCTTTAGCTTTAAAAACCGTGGAAGATKCGTGAAGATTAAAATTGAGTTTGGGGTCTATAGTTACTCCTAGATCAACAAAAGTGCATACTTGCTCCAACATAAAGTTTTGTATTGCGTATAGGCTCTACATATCTACATGAAAAACGCATCGTTTTACATTCTTTAAGATTCATTTCTATCACACCAAGAAACTAGGTTGTTTAAGTCTGTTTGCAAGTGACATCTTTCGCTGTATGAAGTACACGTTTTAAAAAGTTTTACATCGTCAGCATATAATAAAACTTTTGAAAACTTAACAACAGATGATATGTCATTAATAAATAACAAGAACAGAATTGAGCCAAGATGGCTACCTTGGAACGCCTGAAGGAATATTGATTATGTCRGAAAAAGTATCGTTAAATATGACTTGTTGAATTCTATTACTAAGATAAGAAGCAACCCATTTTAGAAATATTGGTTTATTCAAAAGAATTGAATGGGATACTTTATCAAAAGCTTTACTAAAATCTGTGTATAATTGCTTCAAAAATTTAAGGTACTGCCAAAAACTTTGCTATTCCCCTATAGCATATATATATATGACCTAAATCCACTCTTCTGTAAAGGAATTATAAATGACTTTTTCCATACGGATGGAAATAAGAGATGAATTAAATAGTTTTGTTAGGGGTTGGTATATATATTTGGCACATTTCTTAAGAAAGCATGATGGAATCATATCTGGGCCAAAATTGTATGATTGTTCTAACATATTTAACTGATATAAGACGTCTGCTTCGGAAAAGTCGCAAAATATTGTCTCAAATTTGTTTATTGATAGTTAGCAGAACTGTGTCAAAAGTTGATTTTTTCTATTAACAACAGCCAGGCAGTCGTTTCTTCTTTTAGCAATTCGTGATACCAAGTRCAGCCAGATCCTTCTCCACTTTATCTTTCCAATTGAGTGGAGGTCTTCTTCTTCCTCTGCTTCCCCCAGAGTGCGGTGTTTGTTCGTCGAGAGAGGACTTTACTTCTCAATTGCCTACTCAGTCTGAAGTAGTAGAATTCGCCGCATCCACGATGATGRATAATTCCACGTCAGGTGAGGGAGCAAGACCTGCGTTAAGGTCACCACCGGTAAGGCACGTATGGGCTTCCGCGTAAAGAGTGCGGAGAAAAGGGATTGAGCAGTATTGGTACTGCCTGTGGAGACCTGTTCGGTTGTGGTCAGCAGTAAGCAACCAGCAACTTTTGCTAAGAAAGTAATTAGACAAGTTGTTAAGAATGGRTAATTCACTGGGAGTGAGGATCCCTGAAGTACGGCCTTTTAACGTTGGTGGGACAGTTATCCACACTCCCTTTGGAGAGGGAAAAGGCAGCGATCAACGCTAAGCTCGGAGAGGTGGGGTTGGACGTGACTGCCAACAGGAAGTTGAATGATTGATTTATATTTAGTTGGAAAATCACAGCCAATAATTGTTCGTGAGCTCACAGACCTCAATGTGAATAAAGTTTCTGTTTATAGCACCATCACTCGTTACAATTATATTGGTAGCATCGTAAAACGCCATGCAGCTGGTCATCAAAAGACTGCAACGTCACGTAGAGATGGTTCGGAAAGTGAAGAAGCGACTTGAGAGAAATCCACGACGAAGTGCCAATCGAGTGGCCAAAGAACTGAAAATATCCGACTCTAGCATCCGACACATATTGAAGAATGGGCTCAAGGCCAACCCTTGCAAGTTCCAAAAGGCCCATAATCGCACACCGAAGCAGCAACAAGTAAGATGAGAGAGAGAAGCAGTAGAAATAGTTAAAGCAAAAGGTGGTCATATCAAGTAAAAGTGAATTGGTCATAAATTTATGATTATTTTCGCACATTTTGTACTTTAAAATAAATAAAAATAATTTTTCAAACCGAAGTTATGGCTTTTTTAATTGTTTAGCTGAATTTAATTGATCTTGGATATGTGTTAATTTTTTGTAATCTTGCAACCAGTTGGTACAGAGTTTCATAGTTTTGTTCACCTAACTGTTGTACGTACACTGGAGCCCCGGTTTGCGTCGTTAATGGGGACCGTAGAGACGCGACGCAAAACGAAACGACGCAAATCGAAACACATTTCCCCATATACTTACTGCAAAATATTTTTAATTTGTTCCTGAGTTAAAAAAAAAATGCAACTGTTTAAGAAGGCATTTACATAGCATACAAAACATTTATTTTAATCTATATATATGTATATATCTATAAAAACAAACTCACATTTTTAAAGCAAAACAGCAATTTAAAAAAGAAATGCGATGAAATTAAAACCTTAGTCGTCCATAATTTCTTCGGGCTGA
>NW_017537122.1:61884-64025 GCF_001853355.1 Bactrocera latifrons
AATTAACGACGCAAATTGAAAACATTGTACAATACATATGTATGTACTAGAGGTCTCTAGTATGTACATACATATTTTGCGACGCAAATCGAAACGACTCAAATCGGGTCGACGCAAACCGGGGCCCCAGTGTATTACCTAAAACTAAATGCGAAATATATTGGCTTACATATATATAATATAATGATTAGAATGACGAGAAAAGTTGAAACCCGATTGACTGTCTGTCCGTCGTAAGTAAGAATTGAGATATATCGATGAAACTTAATTCACGTAGATGGGCGTAATCGGACCATTGCCACGGCATTAACCGAAAACATAAAGTGCCATAACTAAGCAAAAAATTAAGATATAAAGATGTAATTTGGCACAGAGGATTGCAGTAGAATGGGACACATGTTGGCAATTTTTTTTTTTTTTAATTTTGAAAATCTCTTATCAGTTTAATATTCATATCTTCTTAACCACTGAAGCTAATATAACAAAATTTGTCCAACGCGAATATAACAAGAAGTGTGAAAATCATATAGTGGTACTGTTCAAAGCTACTAAAAGCACGGCAAATTAAAAACTAAGTACGCCAGATTGGCACAGCCCTTTTTTTGGTGAAATCMCATATATCGGGAACCTGCTGAGTGTTTTCATGACATGACATGACCTAGCCAGCGCATCTGTTGTCTTTTAATTCTATAACTTACAACTGGTTCTAATTATCTAAAACTAAAAACAAAAAATTATGACTGTCAACAGTGAGGAGCTTAGTCGCGAAAAAACGATTGTTTGTTTGATGACAGGAGATGTCTCATCGTGCCCTCGTTCAGTATACAATATACAGTCTGGGGGAAGCAAAACTATCGACGTTTGTTGTTGAGGCCAATGAYATCAATATCATCGTCAGCAGCTGTACACTCTTATCGACGATTGTACCTGCTCGATTAAGTTCTGCAGCACGAAATATTTTCTCCAGAAGTAGGTTGAAGAAGTCATACGAAAGATAGTTGCATTGTCTGAAACCTCGTTTGATATCGAACGGCTGGAAGAGGTCCTTTACGATCCTGACGGAGGTTTCAGTGTTGCTCAACATCAGTTTACACAGCCTTATTAGTTTTGAGGGGGTACCTACAATTCCTTTCTTCAGGCCCTAGGTTCTGAATATTTGGACCGCAGTACCTTTACTTGCCTTTTGATCGAAAATATCGATCAATGTGATATATAACAGAAATTCAAGGATATTAATTTTCTAATATTGAGTATAAAAGGTTCGGTTGCGCATAAAATTAGCCCTTCCTTTCTCGTTTAATTATAACATAGCCCCAGTAAGGGCACCTTGAAACTTCGCAAGTGTTTTTGAAAACTTATGTCTTCTTTACTTATTTCTTTTCGTAATTTTTAAATGTTCCTTAATACAAACAAAAAAAAAACCAAAAAAAAAAAAAAAAACAACAGTGAACTTTTATTTAGTTTGCAACTGGATGAATTTTGTTATTATGGAAGACAGAAACTTGCAATTACCCGCCTGAAGAACAACAAAGCGGCGTAGGCCGATGGATTGCCGGCCGAGGTATTCAAACACGGTGGCGAAGAACTGACAAGGAGCATGCATCCGCTTCTTTGTAAAATATGGTCGGACGAAAGCATGCCCAACGATTGGAAGTTAAGTGTGCTATGCCCAGTCCTCAAAAAAGGAGACCCCACAATCTGCGGCAACTACCGTGGGATAAGCCTCCTCAATATCGCATATAAGGTACTATCGAGCGCATTGTGTGAAAGATTAAAGCCCACCGTCAATAAACTGATTGGACCTTATCAGTGTGGCTTCAGACCTGGAAAATCAACAACCGACCAGATATTTACCATGCGCCAAATCTTGGAAAAGACCCGTGAAAGGAGAATCGACACTCACCACCTCTTCGTCGAAAAGACTCTATACAAACAGCTTGTTCCACCAGCATAATCAAAATAATTGCGAAAGCAAATTCAACTGTATCTACTGTCAAAAAAGACATCATTCAATGTTGCATTTTAACAGCTTTCCTGTTCCTCCCCGGGTTTAGTTTCAACTGTAACTCCCGAAACACAAAATTCTGAAATTTGCCAAGAGACACCATGCTGCTCAATAGGGTGGGTCGATTCCGGACTTT
>NW_017537122.1:65695-68725 GCF_001853355.1 Bactrocera latifrons
GACATTTCAAGGAAGACCACTGAAATTTTTAGTTGATACCGGTGCATCCAAAAATTATTTAAAACCAGCAAACTGGAGGGGTATAAAACCCATTACGTCCCAATTTTTAGTAAGCTCTATCCATAGGGTAGATAAAATTACAGAAAAATGCACCAAACACATTTTCAATTCAAATTTCGATTTTTCTATTTTACCTACACTTAATACGTTTGACGGTATTATTGGCTATGACCTCCTTATTAAAATCGATTGGAAGCTGGACATAAAGAAAGGAATTCTTTTTTATGAAGCGGGTTTAGAAAAACTAATGTATTTCCATTGTAGCGACGTTAATAACATAGTTTTAAAAGTAGATGTTGAATGCCTAAAGGCAAAATACGCAGCCGTATTTTCTGATCCGAACGAGGCATTGCCGTTGAATACAAACATCATAGCAACTGTGAGAACAACTAACAGTGATCCAGTTTACTCTAAGTCTTATCCATATCCTATCGCAGCGTCTGAATTTGTTAACAAGGAAGTAAATGATCTTCTGCGAGACGACATAATTAGACCATCTCGCTCACCATACAATAGTCCAGTATGGGTCGTTCACAAGAAAGGAACAGATGACGCAGGGAAAAAGAAACTTCGAATGATGTTAGATTTCAAGAAACTTAACGAAAAGACTATTGGCGACAAATACCCGATTCCTGACACATCCGTAACTCTTTCAAATTTAAAAAATCATCAATTTTTACGACAATAGACTTGAAATCTGGATTCCAGCAGATTACACTTGCTGAAAAAGATAGGGAAAAAACTGCATTTTCCGTGAACAACGGAAAGTACGAGTTTCGTAGGTTGCCATTTGGGTTGAAAAATGGTCCTAGCATTTTTCAACGAGCAATAGATGACGTACTGAGAGAGGAAATTGGAAAGACCTGTCACGTTAACATAGATGATATTATTGTATTTTCCTACGATAATAAAACGCACATGCAAGACGTCAGCCGAGTATTGAAAAAATTGTATTCAGCTAACATGAGAGTTTCGTTAGAAAAGACCCAATTTTTTAAATCGGACGTTGAATTCCTAGGATTTGCTGTCTCAAAAATGGGATTAGAACCTCCACAGATAAGGTAAAAGACATAGTTGGTTACGAAGTTCCGAAAATACTTCGCGCATTGCGTTCCTTTTTAGGTTTGTCTGGCTATTACAGGCGATTTATAAAAGACTACTCATTAATAGCGAAACCTCTCACGAAATATCTACGAGGAGAAAATGGTACAMTTAATACTAACATTTCCAAGAACATAAAAATTACTTTCGACAACGAAGCTCATGAGGCGTTTCAAAAGATCAAGGATATCCTATCTTCAGAAGACATACTTCTTCTTTATCCTGACTACGAAAAACCTTTTGATTTAACTATGGATGCGTCTTCACACGCCTTGGGTGCAGTGCTTTCACAAGGAAGCAGACCCATCACTTTGATATCACGAACATTAACGCAAATCGAAGAAAACTACGCAACGAATGTGCGAGAACTCCTCGCGATTGTTTGGTCTCTTCAAAACTTAAGAAACTATCTATATGGAGCAAATAATATTAACATATTCACTGATCACCAACCGCTTATCTATTCGATATCAGATATAAGCCCTCAGGCAAAATTAAAAAGATGGAGAGCCTTTTTAGAAGAGTTTTCCCCTAAATTTCATTATAAATTCCGGTATAAACCCGGCAAGGAAAACGTTGTCGCAGATGCGTTGTCAAGGCAGCACATAAATRGCTTAGAAGACAAGGATACGCCCAGCTCAGGCGACGAAACCGTTCACAGTGAAAATTCATCCACAGAAGTAATTCCCACGGTTATAAATCCTATAAATTCATTTTTAAATCAGATTATCCTTAAATGTGGGGATACAAATTCCAAAACTACAAAAATTCTATTTCAATCACGGATTAAACACCATATTATTTTTMAAAATATAGACGAAATTTTTGATCAATTACGCAGCTGCATCAACCCAAATATTATAAATGGTTTGTTATGTGACCTATCTGTTTTAGGAAAAATTCAAATCGAAGTTAAAAGCACCTTTCCATCAGTAAAATTCGTCCATACAAAATCTTTGGTCACTGACACTTTAACGAAGATGATCAGAAAAAAATTCTTCATACAGAACATAATAGAGCACACCGGTCTCTCAAAGAAAATATTATGCAAATATTAAGGGATTACTATTTTCCAAACATGCGAAAAATGTTAAAGGAAATTATATTTAAATGCAAAAACTTGCCAGGAAGCTAAATATCAACGCCATCCTTTAAATCCTGAAATGGGGAAAACCCCAATACCCAGTAGACCCAGTACAGACAATAAACATTATCTAACTTGCATAGATAAGTTTTCGAAATTTTCAATAGTTCAATCAATTTCATCTAGGGCAATAATAGACCCCTTAATACGAATTATGAATTTTTTCAAAGATACTAAAAGCCTTGTTTGTGACAACGAAAAATCACTGAATTCCGTTACGGTAAAAAGTCTGCTAAAAGATCATTTTAATATTTCGGTATTTACGACACCCCCACATCATAGCACAACAAATGGACAGGTAGAACGATTTCATGGAACTCTTTCTGAGATCAGTCGTTGTATTAAACTAAGCCAGGGACTTAATGACACTAATGATCTTATTCTACTCGCAGCCTACAAATGCAATAGGACGATAAATTCAGTAACTGGGCAACGACCTATTGACGTGATACATTCTGCTTCATCAAAATACCTCGACGAAATTAAAAACCTCCTAATAAAAGCACAAAACTCGGAACTTAATTACCATAATAGACAAAGGCAAACCAAAATTTTTAAACCAGGTGAAAAAGTCTTTCTTAAGTCTAACAAAAGGTTAGGAAACAAATTAAGTAAACTGTACACAGAAAAAGTAGTAGAAAAGGATTTGGGCACAACCGTTTTAATTAACGGCAAAAAAATTCATAAAAGTAATCTAAGATAAATTTTGTTTCTATCATTAGGCT
>NW_017537122.1:70635-73060 GCF_001853355.1 Bactrocera latifrons
CTATTAATGGTACTACTTACACTAACTGGCGGAAAATGGTACGTGCTTATCCAGAAGCCGCACCCGCACAATTTTTGAACCTGACCAATCATACAACATTATTATTGCTTCCGTATTTGCACAATTTCAACCAAAAGAACCTGGGGCACATCATATCATTGAAGGGCTTATGAAAGCTCAATCGTCTAGATGGCTARTAGGTTACGTATCTACAATTGCTTTTTTTGTTATTGCCTTACTAGCCCACATAATCAACAATCGCCGAAAGCGCAACGTTAGTATTGCAGTATTGGGCAACGTTCTTAAAGAATCCGTGGACGTCTCCTCTTCTAGCGGGGGAGTAGTTAACATATCAAAGTAGCCTACAACAACAGGTGCAAGTGCGAGGCTCATGTTGCGGAGATAACAGCGTAAACGCTTGACAGCAGTAAACGACACCAACAGTGCCAAACTGTGGGAATTGCCGAATCAGCACTATGGGATCATGCGACAGTCCAAATGAGGTGATGGCAAGTAGAGTAGCGATAGGTGTTAAGTATTTAGGTGTAGCACCGAAAAGTCAGTTGTAAGAACTCGATTGTCGCGAACGGCTGCCCTACGTAGTAGGGAAATAAAAAATTATTTCATTCAAACCAAACCTCGTGTTTTATTAACTTATATTTAAAATTTTTTCGAGTATGGAGTAATGTGTAGAAGTTCACGGAAGTGAGGAAAGTTCTCTGATCGCCATTCACTTGGGAGCGATTCTATTACATATGACTCATGTAGCTTCTGGTCCTTGACCAAGTATCCTCTGGGTAGCCTAAGAACATCTGTTTGAAGGYGAAGTAAAGTGAGAAGGCGAAACATTACCTGCATAGGATTGTGCGCTGGGTTTGGGACCCGGCACATAAAAAACACCCCCAATGAAAAAGCAACAGCAGCCTCGGATGAGAGACCCCACTTTTGATGACGACCATGGCCAACGAAATAAGGACTTCGAATTGAGGGCATGCACCTGGAATGTCCGGTCCCTTCAATGGGAAGGTGCCGCTGCCCAGCTGGTTGATGTCCTCGTAACAATAAAGGTGATAAAATCACCGCCGTCCAAGAAATGCGATGGACGGGACAAGGACAGAGACGAGTAGGTCCTTGTGGCATTTACTACAGTGGCAATATAAAGGAGCGCAAGTTTGGTGTGGGATTCGTGGTGGGGGAGAGACTCCGTCGCCGAGTACTATCATTCGCTCCGGTGAACGAACCTCTAGCCACAATCCGCATCGAAGTGATTTTGTTCAACATATCGCTGATTTGCGCAAACGCCCCGACGGAAGAGAAGGGCGATGTGGCCAAAGATCCCTTTTATGAGTGCTTGGAAAACACTTATGAGAGCTGCCACGATGTCAAAATCGTGCTTGGTGACTTTAACGCCAGGGTGGGCAAAGAAGGTATCTTAAGCACTAGGGTCGGTAAATTCAGCCTCCACGAGGAAACATCCCAACTGGGTTGAGGCCGATCGACTTCGCCGGGGCCCGAAATATGGTTATCTGTAGTACTAGATTCCAGCATAAGAAGACACATCAAGCTTCCTGGCTGTCTCCGGATAGAAAAACCACAAACCAGATCGATCATGTTGTGATAGACGGAAGACACGTCTCCAGTGTTTTAGATGTACGTGCGCTCCGAGATCCCAACATCGAAATGCGTGACTACGAAGAGCTTGATAAGTTGGCCGACAGAGTTAATGCTCGAAAATTCTATGAAAAAATGCGGCGGCTTAGAGAAGGTTCCAAGACCGGAGCATACACTTGTGGAACCCCCAAAGGTGATCTAGTCACCGATGCCCAGAACATACTTAAATTATGGAGGGAACACTTCTCCAGCCTGCTGAATGGCAGTGAACGCACAACGCTAGGAGAAGGCGAACCCGATTCCCCAACCGATGACGGTGGAGCAGACGTTCTGAGAAGGGACATGCATCAGCATCTTTGTAAAATATGACCAGACGAAAGCATGCCCAACGATTGGAATTTAAGTGTACTATTCCCAATTCTCAAGAAAGGAGACTCCACAATGTGCATCAAATACCCTGGGATGAGCTCCTCAATATTGCATATAAGGTTCTATCGAGTGTATTGTGTGAAAGATTAAAGCCCACCGTCATCAAACTGATTGGACCTTATCAGTGTGGCTTCAGACCTGGAAAATCAACAACCGACCAGATATTCACCATGCGCCAAATCTTGGAAAAGACCGGTGAAAGAATCGACACTCACCACCTCTCCGTTGATTTCAAAGCTGCTTTCGACAGCACGAAAAGGAGCTGCCTTTATGCCGCGAAGTCTGAATTTGGTATCCCTGCAAAAGTTATACGGCTGTGTAAACTGACTTTGAGCTGAGCACCAAAAGCTCCATCAGAATCGGAAAGGACCTCTCCGAGCCGTTC
>NW_017537122.1:74164-75097 GCF_001853355.1 Bactrocera latifrons
CAGGATAACTCTTGCCAACAGGTGCTACTTCGGACTGAGTAGGCAATTGAGAAGCAAAGTCCTCTCTCGGCAAACAAAAACCAAACTCTATAAGTCACTCATAATTCCCGTCCTGCTATATGGTGGATAAGAGGAAGACCCCACTCCGTTGGAAGGACCAATTGGAGAAGGATCTGGCTTCACTTTGAGTATCTAATTGGCGCCATATAGCGAAAAGAAGAAACGACTGGCGCGCGGTTGTTAATTCGGCTATAATCACGTAAGCGGTGACTACGCCAATCAAGAAGAAGAAAAAGATATATTTATCGTAAATATATTTACAGTTTGTTTTATAAAAACACAGAGCAAATATAATATATATTTATATTTCTATAATACATATTTATGCTATATTAATTACATTACTCATATCTATGACTTTCACCTGACATTATTATACTAAGTTATATTAATATTTATTTATTTATTTATTTAGTAAGCCTATGAACATTAATTCTTACAGACTAGTGGATAAATTAGGATGCAAATTAGAATTCTAAAAAATTTAATTACAATTACATAGATAGATAACTTAAATTAAAAAACAGAATTGAGGGTATTAATGAAGGATACCCTAGAGTGCAAAAAATYAAGAAGAACTTTTTCGGAAATCGAGTTAAACTCACGCATAGCACGCTTGAGAGGAGCATATTCAGCAAAATTAGTATTTTCTTTTTTGTAATAAAATGAGGAAATAGACATGAGACAACGCTGAGGAGTATTGAAGTTAATTTTCCCTAATAAATATGGACAGTCAATATTCCCATTAATTACATAGAAAACAAATTAAAAGCAGAGAACAGACCGTCGAGAACAGACCGTCAATCTAGTAATTTAAGATGTAAAAGCAATAAACGAGATGTATACGATGGTATGGGGTCGACAAACTTTAGG
>NW_017537122.1:75707-82159 GCF_001853355.1 Bactrocera latifrons
CGGAGAATGCAGACATACAATAATCGCTAAAAACCGCTAAGTTTGAAACAGTGGAGCGGCCAGAGACAAACCCATGCTGATTGACATTAATTATTGATTTTACTGCAAAAAATAATTTGTTTGTAACAGAACACTCAAAAATTTTCGAAGCTGTAGAAAGTTTAGAGATAGGCCTGTAATTGGAGACTACATCTTTTCTACCACCTTTTAGAATAGGGGTAACGCGTGTCAATTTCTAGTCAGAAATAAAATTCCCAGAGGAGAGAGATTTAGAAGAAATTAGGGTTCGACTTAATTGTAGACTCCGTACTATTAATAAACCTTTTATAGAGAAACTTATCCAATTCATTAAACAGTTTTGTGTAGTGCTGATATTGAACAAAGGAAACATGAGATTTAGTTGAAGAGAATTTTCTATAGTATTTGTTTCTAAGATTTTTTTAAACGTTTGAAGTCCTTAGTGTACCAAGGCAACTTATATGGTTGTATATGTTTGAGCGGGATATTATAATGACAAAATTCCTGAATTGATTTCTTAAAAATCGCGAAACTATTAGCTGTATCTAGTCCCGAAAGTAGATTATCCCATTTAATCTCATCGAGGAGATTATTGAGTCGTTCAAAATCACAATATGCAAAATTAAAACCAGACCCATCAGTAGGTTTAACATGAGCGAAAAGATAAGTATCCCCCTCAAATGCTAGCGTAGAATGATGAATGGTGGCTGGAGTAATTGTAGAGAATCCATCGAGAAACCTAAATTTTAAATTATCACTAAGAAACAGTAGGTCTAGAAACCGATCCAGACAATTTGAATAAGAGTTGATTTGAATCAGATTGAGACTAAGCAAGCTAGCGAAGAGAACTAACTCCTGAGAAGACGATAAATTGGAGGGAATAAGAACAGGACTATAGGAACAACTAGACCAGACGATATTGCTTAAATTAAAGTCACCCAGAACACAGATATTATTCTCTTYCACATTATTTAATACCAGCGAGGAAATATTATTTGCGTGCAACTTATACACCTCTAGAGGACTATTAGAAGGGATGTATGAGACTGCAATGAACAGAGCGTCATTGACACAAATACATAGTTGGTCCAGAATAGAATCATCATTATCAAGCATAATTAAATGGGGACGATATTTGCGATAAACTGCTAGGAGAACACCACCCCCTCTTAAACAGTCAGTTTTTTCATGATCTCTGTCCTTACGGAAGACATAGTAGAGATTTGAGTAAAAATATTCACTATCAAAGTAACTAGAATTCAGCCAAGTCTCAGCAATAACGATAATATCGAAGTCCAAATGTGAAGCAAAGTTGCGAATAATATTTGATTTACACCTAATACCCGATAAATTTTGGTAGTACACCTTAAGACAAGAGCCAGTTGAGGAATGTGCAGAAAACTCACTAGTAAAATAGTCATTCAAAGGCGCATCATCTAATCTACAGCACTGTTTTCCCTTCCCTTTGGAAAACACCTGAAGGGACGCAACTTAATGCCAGAAGCCCACACTGAGGAGGAGAAAACGGCATTAAAAAAAGATGGGGACACGCCCGACTTAAAGTTTATACTCTTAAGATTATTAATATCAGTATCATTCTTAATTAATTTATAACATAAAAGATGCTCTTTCCCAACATTAGCATATTTAACAACAAAAGATATAATATCTTCTTCAGTGACCGAGTTCTTAAAGGCAGACAAGTGAATCTATTTCTTAGGTATGACAACATCGAGATCACAATTGGCATTAACACCAATCACAGTTGAAGCAGCTGCAGATTTTTTGTTCCTAGTGCTCACACTAAATTTCCATTAGCAGTAATTGAACTAGAAGAGTTCAGATTAACAGAATCATCAATGGCAGCTGATTGAGTCTGATCGATCTGGTTTAGCAGCAACTGTTGTATTGTTTCTGCCTTTCGAGTGACTGTTGATATTCCTAGCAACAGGGTCAGCAAATGTATTGGTATAATTAACAGCACTGGGATCTGTAATTGTACTATTATCAGCAGCAATAGAAAAAGTGGAGCAACCAGCAGACGGAGCAGTAGTTGAAGCTGCAGAGAATGCTTTCAGTGTAGCGGGAGCGTGATACTTCACACTCACATTATCAGCAGAAGCAGCAGTGTTAGACGGCAACAACAGCAAGTCGCAGCAGTGAGAGTGGCGGAAGCAGTAGAGAGCATTCGAAGCCGGTGCAGAAAACTTGCCGTTATCGGACAATTTCCTTTGTACAATGCAGATCTCTGATTTAAGTTCGTTAAGCATAACGATCAACGAATTTCTATTATCATATAATTGTTGTATTAAAGTGAGCGCCTTCGATTGTTCATTTCTCAGTGAACTTACTTCAAACACCGGAGAATTAAGCACCTCATTTACCTTATTTGGATTGTTTGGCTCCAACAAAGGTCCAGATAATTCGTTATTTGATTGTCCAGCGTTTTGTTGTTGCGAATTTAAGATATCAGAACAATGAGCTTTACGCACTGATGGCGACGCAGGCGGCGAATGAATAGAGTTTCTCCGAGCTACCGCGCACACTTTACAATAAAAAGCATTTTTGGATTTCAGCAAAAAATCCACATCAGCCAGTGATAAATTCATACACGTCAAGTGGAAGAATTGATTACACTTATGGCAGCTGATCTTGGGCTGAGCGCGATCAACCCTGTGACCGCAAACACCCGGCATTAATATAGAATAAATAATAAAACGAGGAGCAGAGAAAATACGTCTGTTCACAGTGAAACACATTTGCCAACTGATAATATTGAATATAACATATGTATATATATAACATATCTATTTTCTAAAACTTAAAATATTCCGTCATGATCACTGTATGGTGTTTGATATGTGATACATGAGGTCATTGCTGGATCCATGTTTGTCCATACCCAACCGTTTGCTGTTTGCTGTTTTGTTGTAGCGGCATTGTCCAATGTAGATTGAAATCCCAACTGTTGTAATCGAGCCTCTAAATCGTCAGTTGCTATGAGGTGGCATATGTTAATGTCCCCAAGGGCTACTGATGGTCCATTAAACTGCTGATATATTTGCCCTCTAAATTGTAGTAGTCTATACGTGGGGTTCCTGTACCCAAGTGATAAAGAAACTGTCGAATTGTTTACGTTTAAAAGTTGGTAAACGTTTGCTGAACCTGTGACGTTCCTTGATACTGATCCTTGTAATAGATCTGGGCACCGATCGTGTTTTGAGTATATTATAAGACCATTGGCCATCAAGGCGTGCAATAACAACATACTTACATTTTGGTAATAAATATCCAGGCTTTGTTCCGATTTTTCGGCTAAAAATCTGTAGCATGCCGTCAACGCACCTTCTGTCCTCAATCTATTAAGATGAGTTTTAATGGGATCCTGCTGTCCAAATGGGTTCGGAGGAGAAAATTTCCCAAGTATATATATATCCATTGGCATTTGTGGTTCTGCTAAATCCTACATATAAAGCTGACTTGCTAATTCTACCCTCTAGATGAACCGCAACTTGAGCGTACGTTCCACCTTGGCTTTTATGTTGCTTTTATATGTTGGAATGACAGGGAAATGTCTACGTTCTACAGTTATTTGTTCATTTCGCTTGTATTGGAATGATCGGACCGCGCTCATGACTGGTCCAGTATGCATTGCGACTATGCGGCTGCTTGGAACGTGCAAAGCTTCCTACTCTTGGTTCTGCGAATTTCATCCATAGTCACACCATTGTGCTTTCAGGTCCAGACGATTCGGTATCCACCTGCATTAGTTCCCCTGTAGCACCATTTACTAATCCATCACTCGTGCTTATGTTGACTGTTACCATATATTTTATCGATGTTTTGAGCTACAATGTATGAGACATTCCCTGTGTTTCAGATGGCTTGAAACTCTTCACAGCTTCTAATATGTTTGCTCTGCTGCGTTCAGGAACGTGACTTAATTGTATCCTTGGCAGTCGAAATGAACTCGTCGGCCATCGTGTTCGCCAGTTTTGTTGAATTGAAATTATTAGCTCCAGCATTTGAATAAAAGAGATGAATGGCCTCACTGGGTATCTCGTTAGAAGTCTTTTCCCTGCTTTTGATTAATTGTATGTCGGCGTGTGTCATATTTCCCTCTGACATGTTGTTTAAAGCGATGGCAAATTCTTGATCTATACGCTGACGTATTATTTCGGTAAGCTCGAAGATCCCAATTTGTCCCAAAGCGGAGTTCCTGTAATTGCACTGTAATGATCATTGCCATTCGTCGCAAATATCCATCGATTTCTTACTGGTGGCAACTGTTTTAAGTCACCAAACACGATAATTGGAATGCCTCCAAAGTAAGCACTACTCCTTAAAATTTTCTTTAGCCTACAATCTAAATACGCAAACATCTTTGCTCAAACCATTGAAATTTCATCAATTATTATAATGTCTATGAGATTAGCATGAATAGCATGAATAGTGTTCAATGTGTCACTATTGAGGGGCCGAAGATCGGCGGAGGACTGGTTGACGGGGAGTGAAAAAACGGAACGAAGTGTTAGACCTCCAATTCCAAATGCTGCTTTGCCAGTGGGTGCGCAGAGTAACACTTTGGCTGTTTCACGGTTAGTTTCTGGTACACTGTTAGCGCGCAATGTCAAAGACTGACAAAGTTGAGATGCAGCTCCGTCATCGGCTATTTCTTCCGCTGAAACATACAGGTTTCCCAGAATCCGTTCAAGTTCGTTGTATAAAAATTTGTCATATTTGAGCTTATTCTGCTCAATTTGCTCCTTGTGTGCGTTGCAAACACTCTCGGCATCAGTGCTTAAAAGCTCGGCTTCCTCATTTCTCCATGGGTGAAACATCATGGCAGTTTCTCTGAAGAAATCAGCTCTTGAATTTTCAACGCTAAAACGCTTCCAGCGCAGAATAAGTGCTTGCTTCCTTTTACTTAAAAATCCTGATCCATCTTTGAGGTGCAGCTGTCGTGTCATCCTCGTCTTCTACTTCATTGTAGTCTTCATTATAAAAAGAAATATTCCTACGTATTTTGGAAAATCTGCTAATCATAGTTCTTCCAATTGATCGGGCCTTTGAAAGTAGAGTACACTCGGTACATACACCTGGATTTAATTCCTCTTCCATTTCCTGTACATTTTTCTGTGAGGCATTAAGCAGGCCTCTTACTGCTGCCTCATCGGTAGGATCCGCAATAAGTGGATATTTCCCACATTTGTGAGCCAATCACTTCACATTTGAATGTTGTGCTTGACGTAGAGCTCTGTACCCAACAGATAATTCAGTGCCTGCAATATTTTTGCTGGGCACACTGTCTCCGTCATAAAATTTTGCTGATATTCCAAACGACGTTTCAGGTGCACTTCAATAACATGGCAAATCTTCATGGTAGCATGGTGACGGTCTCCACAACAGAAATCGGGATATTTACTACTGCTCCWTGAATAGCACATTGACGTTCATATACCAAAGATATGATGCACATAAATGGCATTCTCGGGGATATTAGCCTTTCCTCGAGACACGTTAAATCCTGAAAACATTCCGGAATGTCAGGAAACTCCAATCCTTCTGAGAGGCAGATAATTCGTATTTTCCCTTGTTTGACAATACGATAGCCGGTGCCACAAAAATTATATTTTTGGTCCGAAGATGGAAACTTCGATGACAAATAAAAAACTTTTCTAGCAGCTTCCGAGTGCATGAACTTTACTGAGGTCTGACGTTTTTCTATCTTTTTTACTTGGTGGGGGAACCAAGTGCCTTTTGTCGCGCTCCTGCTCCACTATTCTATACTCTGGATTCGTTCGTCTGGTGGAGTGCTCCGCGATGTTGCATTCCTGCTCCTCAGCTCTACACTCCACATTCAAACGCCTGGATGAATGTCCTATTGTGTCGCGCTGCTGCTCCGCTGTTCTATTTTCTGGATTCTTCCGTTTGGTGGAGTGTTCCGTGGTCTATACTCTGGATTCAAACGCCTGTTTGAATGTCTTATTGTGTCGCGTTACTTTGTCGCCTATTGGATCGTGCAGAACTGTCCCGAATTCTCTCTTCATTACGGAACTTTAAATTTGAACTACGTAATTATGCAATGTAGTCGGCGTTGCTCAGTCGATTTATTTCCMATTTTTGGCTATATTCTTGTCCGCTTCGAATCAAAGCGTTGCCACTGCCTAGATACTTGGCATTTTTATAAATTAATATAAAATATGGCTGAGTTCCAAGTTGCATGTTGCATTGCATTGTTGCGATACCGATACAAAATTTATACAATATTAACAATGCAACCCTACTACTTTGTTTCAATTTGCTTTGACATTTTGTACCAATTGTTTTCAAAACAACCAACAGCTATGGCGGAAAATGTGAATATAAATTTACTTATTAACAATTTTTTAGATTTATGTGAAAGTGGCCGCAGCAACTCCTCGATAATCATT
>NW_017537122.1:83324-85608 GCF_001853355.1 Bactrocera latifrons
CAGGAGATATTTCGTCTTGCCCTCGTTCACTGCCAGACCCATTTGTGTTGCTTCCTTGTCCAGTCTGGAGAAAGCAGAACTAACGGCGCGGGTATACTTACAATGTTAATTATTTATTATTATCTGTATTTATATGTATTAATAAATAATAACATATCTGGAAAAATTAGGAACAAAAGAGGCATTGTGGAAATTTTTTATTCCTCCGTTATACTTTCTACCTACCCATCGAACTATGTTTAGTTCCTATCTATGTTATTACCCAGGTTTTGTTTTGTACCTACCCAACATTTAATTAGGGTTTTAAAACAGGAGAATTATGTTTAAAGAATTGTTAATAATATATAATAAAATATGTGTCTGGAAAAATTAGGGATTTAAGTATTTTAAGGCAAATTAAAAAAAAATTTTTTTTGCTCCTTATTCTTATTTTAAGTATTCTTAACATAATTTAGATTTATTTAGAATATATTATTTGTATAGTAGAATAATAATTAGTTCCGTTACAAGATTCGGAGATTATTTTCTTACCTTAAGCAGTAACCCATATAAAATTTCGTGAAGATACTACRTCAAATGCGAAAGTTTTCCAAACCAGCATTTGATTCCGATCATTCAGTATGTATGGCAGCTACATATATGATATGAATAATTTTTTCCGATATTACATTATTTCTATGAACAATAATTCATACCAAATTTGGCATGCAAGCATTTAGTTCCGATCATTCAGTTTGTATGGCAGCTATATGTTWTAGYGATCCGATATCGGCAGTTCCGACAAATGAGCAGCCTCTTGAAGAGAAAATGACGTTTGCAAAATTTCAAAACAATATCTTATAAACTGAGGGACTAGTTCGTATATATACAGACAGACGGATATGACTGAAAYGACTCAGCTCAACACACTGATCATTTAAATATATACTTTATAGGATCTCCGACGCTTCCTTCTGGGTGTTACAAACTTCGTGACAAAGTTAATATACCCTGTTCAGGGTATAATTATAGCTGACGCTAATATTCGAGTAAACATAAGTAATACGAGTATAGCTGACGCTAATATTTGTCAACAATAAGTAACATCTACCACGAGAATCTAAAGCTACAATTGCTGAGAATTATTATATAACATACAGGAAAGGTAGAATAAGGTTATTTTTTAGCTTAAGTAAAAAATGAAAAATTCGTTGCAATTTCATTTTTGAATAAAGAAGGTCATACGGACCTACAAAAAATTAAAAAACAAATTTTTTCGGAGCCGAAATAAAAGGCCCGATAACTTATATACGTATTTGTTTTAACTTTTATTTCTTTCATTGCAGTTTTCCTTTTACCTTTTTTTTCTTAGTTTGATTTATATTTATTTATTTAAGTATACATTCGCCAAAAGGCATTTGGTATGTAATTTAAAGGGAGGGATTAATAGTATTTAATACTAGTATAAATAAAACTATAAATTGAACAAAAATTGTAAGAATTACAAATGAATTACAAATTAGGAAGGAGAAAGTGGAAAAGGTGAGACTAGGGATATTGCAGTAGACGTGATTTCATATCCGGGATGAAGGGACTGAGTGATCCGCTATAGAAGTCCACATCCTATGTAATGAGTTGACGGCCAGAGAGTTGTGAGGACCATTGAAAACGTAGCTCTTGGTAGTTTTGATAGTCTTCAGGAGACGGTTACGTCTCAGTGAGAGACCCACTAATGCAAATTTGAAACTACTGATGATGTCTGGCGCATCGAAAAAGCCGTTCAGGACTTTGAAGAAAAATATCATGTCAGTTACTTGACGACGTTCTTGCAGGCTATTGATGTTATAGTGTTTATATACATCAAACACTGTGTTGTAACCTCCAGCAATACCATATCGATAGCCAAGACATTTACATAGCTTTGATYATATTTTTTCAATACGACTAGAGGCTACAGTGCCATTTCTAAAATTAGCAGAACCATTGATGAATAAAGGCGTAACAGTGAGATGGGATTCAAGAAATCCTTACTAGTTCTAGTAATTAATCCCAGAACTTTAAAAGCCTGAAGAGTGACCTTCTCATTATGCTTGTTAAACGTCACTTTATTGTCTATGATGATATTTTTATTTATTTATTTATTTAAAAGAGAACTAATTATAAATAATTAATCCACTTGTAAGAATCAGCACTGGCTGCCAGGGCCTTCGGCTCTTAATACTAAGATTATGGTGAAAAGAAAATATTTAGTAAGGTTATTTAGTTGTATGTGGTGTTATATGTCTTTGATGTTACACAGTTTAAG
>NW_017537122.1:91753-101414 GCF_001853355.1 Bactrocera latifrons
GTTAGAGAATGAGGGAGATGAAGAAGTAAATGTTGGTGGAGTTTGCAATTTATGTATGTTTACTGCTTCGCGATATGAGCATTTGTTGTCTGTTTGGATAATGATTATTTTTTTTATTTGCTCAAATTTCGGGCATTCTTTACTGGAGGATGAGTGATTGCTTGAGCAATTTACGCAAAAGGAACGGGTGCATGGTGGAGGGTGGGGTGGCAAAGCACATGTGTGACATACAGGGGGTTTATTACAACGTTTTTTGGTGTGACCAAGAAYTTGGCRGTTTTTGCACCTCATGGGATTAGCATAGTAAGGTCTTACTTTTGTTTTGTACCACGAGATGTCGATTTGTTCCGGTAAGTAGTACAAGTCGAATGTAAGAAGAACTACTCCGCTCGGAGCAGATTGACCATTTACATACTTGAGGAATTTGTAGATGGACAAAATACCCTGTTCTTTCAGATTTTCGACTATTTCTGCGTCAGGAACRTCATTTAAGCAAGGAGCGTAAATGGTTCCTTTGTTAGAGTTAAGATTTTTGTGTAAGTCAATTTTGACGTTGCAACCTCCTAATAGTTGTTTTGTAGACGTGAACTTTTTGGCTATGATGTTGTTTTTCACAAGAAGAAGTAGGTTTCCGTCCCGTAGCTCGCTGATTTTTATTATTTCAGAGCTTAYGTTTAATAAGGCTTTATGGATTGCGAAACAGGAGTATTTGTTTAGAAGTTTGTTCATGTCTGTCGTACTTACCACCAAATATTTGGGATGGTCTTTTGCTTTTGTTGGTAGAGTGGGGAAGATRTCAAATTTTGTCGCTTTGGTTTTCTTTCTTTTTGGTTCGGGACTAGAATCTAACAGGACGAACCTATTATTTCCCAGTTGGGTCCCACCAGGGGACCCTTAGAGTTGACTGTATTGAAGAGTTAGAAAAATCACTACGGAAAGAAGAAAAAGTAAATTGCGAAACACGTGAGACGAATTAGCTCGTAGGCGCGCTGTACAAAGTAGACACCGAAAACACTGAGAGAACAACCGTATGCGTCGAATGGCAGTCGATGACTGTCTATGATGATATATTTTTACATGATCCACTTCACTTAACAACTCATCACTTAGATAATAATTACCTGGTATTCTGATATGTGACAGTGAGTAGGATACAGTTACACATTTTCGTACATTCACGTCCAATTTGTTTAATCGGCACCACAACGCTTGTCTATGCCATTCTGAAGAACTCGAAGGTCTTGCTCACTGGTTATCATTCTGCAGATCTTCAAATCGTCTGCATACAGCAAAAATTCTGATTGAAAGTTATCTTTTACGAAGATAAATTATATTAGAGCGCACTCAATCTGATTCTTTGGCTGTTGCAAGATTGCACGATGACACAAAATGCAAAAATCCTATACCGAAATATGCAAGGCGATGARAGCACCCATTGCAGAATCTAGTGATATATGAACAGCTGATTCGGTTAATTTATTGGGAATTCATTATTAACAAAAGTACTGTTACAAATCTTTATAATTGAAGTAGAAATTATAAAATCTATTTAAAACTTACCTTCCTCAACAATTTAACGCCGTAATATGGCTGCTTTCGCAACTGGCGAACTCACCTTTATAGAAAGGAACGCAATCTTGATTGAAATTCAAATTTCACAAATTAGCAATTAGATTTTATTTCTGATTGTACTATATAAAAGATATGAAAAACAATCGTATACACCAATCGGTGTTGTTTGTCCCTTTTGTTTAAGTTGTTGTTTGGTTCTGGTTTGTAGTGTGGTGTCAGATTTGGGTTGGTGCGATGTAGAAGGTGAGTGTGGTAGTTGTGCCGCGTCAGTGCTGTGCGTGTTAAAATGTGATGTATTTGTATTTCATGCTGAGGGTCATTTAGACATCCCAGCTCCCCTAGGCAAGTAATTAGCCTGGTAGTCGTTGTAATTGTTGCAATGTCGTCACCACGTTACTGAGCCCAGTGGGTTGGCGAGACCGTGGCCTAAGTTGATGGCGCCACGTGGGGGTATTATGTTGTTGGCGCCGAGTACGAGTACGTGGTTCTAGTGGTCGTGCAGCACACTTCGCCTGCGGTCGTCGGGTAATTGTCTGCCGTCTCGATGGAGGAGTGTGTGATGCTGCCGCATGCATATTTGGCACGCATATCCGGGCGTACACTCCAAAGTGGAGTGGATAGTCGCCAGGCAATTTAGGCAGTGGAAATGTGACTGGACAATCTGGCGTAGCGAGGGCAGCATTCTCTTAAATAACGGCAACCTGTGGGGGCAACGGCAAAGCGGGCATCGGAGGTCTGCTGGTACCGACGTCAAGTCGCGCATGTTGCACTTCGTGAACCGATTGATTACGTTGTGGCCGTGGAATTTTGAGTCTCTGGTGTAGTCCCCGTGCGTGGCACGTGAATAGACCGAACGCTGGCCCATCGGTATCCATTTGATCAGTCAAAGATATTATTTAACATATATAGTATATATATGTTTGTTTTACATTCGCATATGATTACGTTATGTGGATTGACCATTTAGTATTATTTTTACTGTTCTCAGTAAATTATTATTTGTGGTTCATTTTGCGGATTATATCGATTTAACGTTTATTGTTTACAGTTWACGTTTCGGTTTTGTCGGCTCCACGCCTGGCTCAAATGTGGCCAGAATAGCCGCTGCTTTAAGAAAATGCCCTGCTGTGAGGGCTGTAAAGTTTGATGGATCTTGCTAGAGGGCAGCGAGAGGCCGGGAGTTGAGAACGGCTTCAATTATTGTTAACAATGTGGTAAATTCTTCATAGTTAAATTTGTAAGTACCAGCTAGCTTCTTGAAATGCGACTTAAAGCCTTTAATATGTTGAAAGACATGCGAGAAAAGCGTCCTTTGACAGATAGGTAGATAGCTCAAGGTGTACTGCTTTTGTCGTAAAGCGGATATAGACAGCCACGTAGCATTTCATTAGTGTGAGACCCCTTTTTTGAAAAGGCCCAGCAGAGTCGACAACTGTAGTGGTGAAAGGTAGAGCGAAATTGCAGCGTTCAGGTGGAATCGTTGCCATAATCTGGGTTCGCATTTTCTGTTTGTGCATAGGGCAGATCTTGCACGTGAAAATGCACTTTTTTATTTGGGGCTTAAGACGGGGAACAAAGTGGCGGACCATCTGCTGCGTGAGGCGATGTTCGGCGTGTAGCATGAGTATGTGGATATAATTTACTAATAATGTGGCAAATGTCAACTTCTCTGGTATTATTATGGAGTGGCCTTCCTTATATGTTACGCTTGAATTAGCATAGGTCGTGGCAAAAGTACCGTGTTTGGGTTGTTGCGATAAGAGCAACCTTTGCTTTTTGTAAATCTTGATGCGTCAATATATCGCATTGGGAACAAATCGCTCTCTTTATCTTAAGTTTGAGTCGCTTTGTCCATTTGAGCATAGGCTCGAGGTAACCAGGAAAACCGTTCACAGATGTCAGTATCGTCCATTGTGGTATGATAAGTGGCCGATTGCGGCCAATAATCGGAAGATTCTGCTCACCATCGGGGACCAGTCTAGCAGAGAGTGGTGGTGGCGAGATAAAGGGGTTTGTCTTGTACCTAGATCGGCAGGATTGTCAGCACTGCCTACGTGTCGCCAAGTGGCTGATCCTACTAAATCAAGTAATTCAGACGATCGATTAGAAATATATGTTTTCCTCGCGTGTGGTGGTTTTTCTAACCATGCTAGAACTATTTCGGACCAGAGGTATAGTTTGTATTTTGCCATGTTTAAGTGGATCTACAACATGGATACTAGTTTTGCCAGTAGCAGAGCGATACAGAGTTCAAGTCGTGGTAGACTTAACGTTTTTAGAGGAGCACATTTTGCTTTGCTACTAGTAGGTAGCTTTTAGTTGCGGAATCGCTTTATGTGCCCGCATAGATAGCGACACAATATGCCTTTTCAGAGGCGTCGCAAAAGCCGTGTATCTGAGAAATGTCGTTCAGATTATTAGCGAATTGGGACCATTTTTCTAAGAGGTTTCCCTTGTTCGTCCGAGGTCTTTTGGAATATTTTTTAAGATATTTGAATGATTCGCGGTTATTTTCTTTAAAGGGAACCCTGCGGTTTCGTATGCTTCTGGAAGACTGTGGTTACAGACAGAATATGGTCTACATATTTTTGTTTTTGTAAGACTTGTGTGGCCAATGAAAATTTGACTTTGTGTTTTCTGCCAGGTCGTGGAGTGTACGAATGGCTAAGTATGGTGCACCATTGACGCCAAAGGTAACTGCTTTTAAATTGAAGTCTCATAGTGGACTAGAGGGAGATTTTCAGAAAATAATAATAGATACATTTTCTCTACATGCCCATTGCAAACGTATTTTAATATATGCTAATTCAATATGAGGAACATTAGATCTACTTGGAGTGTAGGTCCCGTAAATAGAATATCATTTAAAAACCACTCTAACTTTTGATGATGTGGCAAGTAGAAGTAGGGGTTTGTAATCGATATGGGAGGGGGAGGAGTTCTTCTAACTCCCAAAATTTCCTTAATTGTGTATTAAGGTATTCATTGGATATTTCTTTAACTTCAGTTGTCAAAGTGTTAATTGTTTCGGTAACTAGTCCACTTAGTATCCAACCGACTATAGAATTTTGAGCTAGAAGGGTGTTTGAGATCTTCTCAGCACTTTCTAGTATAATTTGCGGTATAAGGTCGCTACTTACATAGAAGAATATACATTTTAGCTGTTGTGTTGCAGTTGGCATCTGCTCGATTCAGATGTGAAACCTTAACCCAATCTAGTAGCATGGAATCATGTTTTTAAGTTGCGGTAAGACTCTTCTTTCCTCTGATCTCTTCAACGAGCTCTTAATTGCACAAACATGAGCACATACAAGTCCAAGTATTCTTTTTCTTCTTAATTGGCGTAGTCACCGCTCATTATAGCCGAGTTAACAACCGCGCGCCAGTCGTTTCTCCTTTTTGCTACGTGGTGATAATTAGATATTCCAAGTGAAGCCAGGTCGTTCTCCACTTGGTCCTTCCAACGGAGTGGAGGTCTTCCTCTTCATCTGCTCCCCCGGCGATTCCTGCGTCGAATACTTTCAGAGTTGGAGTGTTTTTCTCCATTCGGACAACATGACCTAGCCAGCATAGCCGCTGTCTTTTAATTCGCTCAACTATGTCAATGACGTCGTATATCTCGTACAGCTCATCGTTCCATCGACTGCGATATTCCCCGTGGCCAACCCGCAAAAGACCATAAATCTTACGCAGAACTTTTCTCTTGAAAACTMGCACCGTCGACTACCGTTATTGACATCGTCCAAGCCTCTGCAACATATAGCAGGACGGGAATTATCACCGATTTATAGAGTTTGGTTTTTGTTTGTCGACAGATAACATTGCTTCTCAATTTCCTACTCAGTCCGAAGTAGCATCTGTTGGCAAGAGTTATCCTGTGTTGGATTTCTAGGCTGACATTGTTGGTGGTGCTGCTTCCAAGATAGACGGAATTATTTACAACTTCAAAGCTATGGCTGTCAACAGTGACGTGAGTGCCAAGTCGCGAGTGTGACGACTGTTTGTTTGATGACAGGAGATATTTCGTCTTGCCCTCGTTCACTGCCAGACCCATTTGTGTTGCTTCCTTGTCCAGTCTGGAGAAAGCAGAATTAACGGCACGTGTGTTGAGACCGATTATATCAATATCATCGGCATACGCCAGCAACTGTACACTCTTACAGAACATGGTACCTTCTCCAGTTAGTTCTGTAGCTCGAACTATTTTCTCCAGAAGCACGCTGAAAAAGTCGCACGATAAGAAATCGCCTTGCCTGAAACCTCGTTTGGCATTGAACGGCTCGGAGAGGTCCTTCCCGATTCTGACGGAGCTTTTGGTGCTGCTCAACGTCAGCTTACAMAGCCGTATAAGTTTTGCAAGGATACCAAATTCAGACATCGCGGCATAAAGGCAGCTCCTTTTCGCGCTGTCGAAAGCAGCTTTGAAATCGACGAAGAGGTGGTGAGTGTCGATTCTCCTTTCACGGGTATTTTCCAAGGTTTGGCGCATGGTGAATATCTGGTCGGTTGTTGATTTTCCAGGTCTGAAGCCACACTGATGAAGTCCAATCAGTTGGTTGACGGTGGGCTTTAATCTTTCACACAATACGCTCGATAGGACCTTATATGCGATATTGAGGAGGCTTATCCCACGGTAGTTAGTGCAGATTGTGGAGTCTCCTTTTTTGTAGATTGGGCATAGCATTAAATTCCAATCGTTGGGCATGCTTTCTTCTGGTCATATTTTACAAAGAAGCTGATGCATGTTCCTTCTCAGTTCTTCGCCGCCGTGTTTGAATAGCTCGGCCGGCAATCCATCAGCCCCCGCCGCTTCGTTGTTGTTCATCGTCATCGATTGGGGAATCGGGTTCGCCTTTTCCTGGTGTTGTGCGTTCCCTGCCATTCAGCAGGGTGGAGAAGTGTTCCCTCCATAATTTTAGTATGCTCTGGGCATCGGTGACTAGATAAACTTTGGGGGTTATACAAGAGTATGCTCCGGTTTTGAAACATTCTGTAACATTCCCGTCCATCGCATTTCTTGGACGACGGCGATGTCAGCCTTTATTTTTACGAGGACATCAACCAGCTGGGAGCGGCACCTTTCCAATTAAGGGACCGGACATTCCAGGTGCATGCCCTCAATTCGTAGTCCTTTTTTCGTTTGCCATGGTCGTCATCAAAAGTGTGGTCTCTCATCCGAGGCTGTTGTTGCYTWTTCATCGGGGGTGTTTTTTACGTGGCGGGTCCCAAACCCAGCGCACAACCCTATGCAAGGAATGTTTCGCCTTCTCACTTTAGCCGGCCTTCAAAGCGGAAGTCGTGAGCCGCTTGACTCATATGTAAAATAATCGTTTCTGGCCACTCCCAAGTGAAGGACGATCAGAGAACTTTACTCACTTCCGTGAACTTCTCCACATGACTCCATCCTCCAAGTATTAGGGTGTACCTAAATACAAATCATTCAGACATCAAATATTTTAATTAATAAAAAGCGCGGTTTTTAATACCAATTAACAATTCAAATATATTGTCGAACTAAAATATAAATAAGTAATACTATTTTGCAAAAATAGTTCACAACAACAATAATCAAAATACTCCTGCAGGAGCTACACGCTCAAAACAGGTTGTTAACTTCATTTCACAAAGTGACAGTTTATTAAGATACTGCACTAAACACAGATACGGCTTACGATATTTACGAAAACTGCTTAGACCAGTACGAAGAGACGAAAGCTTTGATCTCCGATCAATCGAAGCTAATAAAAGCAATTGCACTCCACATCCGAGAGTAGAGCTGCCACAAGAAGACATGTGATACAAAATCCTTTTACGGAGGTTATGAAGAATGGCTGCCCTTCCGGGACATTTTCGCGACCGTGTATATAAACCATCCTCAATTATCACAAGCGCAAAAATTGTATCACCTCAGATACAAAACGAAAGGTCAAGCAGGCATAGTAGTAAAACAGTTCGCTCTTAATGACGATAATTTCAATATGGCTTGGGAAGCTCTAAAAGCTAGATATGAAAACGAAAGAATACTGGTCGATAAGCAATCAACGACACTATTAAACTTGCCTAAAATCAAGAAAGAAACAAGTGAAGAGTATGTAAGACTACAATCCACTGTTGCTAATTGTTTGTCGATTCTGTCGACACAAAATATTCCCACAGACAGCTGGGAMCCAATTCCGGTAAATATTTTCACCGCCGCATTACCAGAAAAGTCGTTATTTTTATGGGAGCAATCGCTCTCATCACGAAAAAAGTGCCCAACGTGGCAAAAAATTAAAGATTTTCTCACCACCCAATATGAAATTGCGGAAAGGTTAGAAGAAAATATAATCAAAATTAAGAACATTAAACACGACCAAAATAGAAGCTTAAATAGACTCCAAGCCAGAAGCAAAACCAGATCAAACAGAATTTCTAACAAAACACAATCGTTCACATCCGAACAAAGAATGCATACGTCATGCGAACTATGCACAAGAGGGCATAAGCTGAACACTTGCGAGAGGTTTAAAAACTTAACAGTTAACAAACGAAATAATTTTTTCGGGTCAAAAAGACTTTGCACAAATGGTCTATGACATGCGCATACATATAAAAATTGCAAACGCAAATTTAAATACTTACATTGTCACAAAAGACACCAGTCAATGCTTCATTACAGCACACATCCTAACACATTCCAAAAAAGCGCTTACACAAAAAGTACCACGCGTTTAGCAAAAGCAAATCCCGAAATCCCAAAGGCACAAAACGTTCAAACGCTGCACAGTGAAAAACATGGTGGTTACCGAACTAGTTACTACCATACCAACTCAAGTTGAATACAATACAAATAAATACCTTAATTCACAATTAAGGAAATTTCAAACTCTAGAAGATCAGTATTGTGAAAACTTCTCTAAAGCTACAACTACTCGATCAAATAATGGCCGGTACGTACTACCACTAGAGCCACAATTTTCCAATACTTCACATATTGGTAGAAAAAAACAAAGTAAGATTTCGGTCTAACAATCTTAAGAACTCAAATAAATACAACTTTTCGGCCCCGCAGGATGGCTTTCGCCAATAATGATAAAACAATTCTGGACAAATCCTAGAGCGGTGGCGGGCTATTAAACGCCAAATTGGTGCATACGTACTAAAACACAAAATATAACACAGTTGTATAAAAAAATCGAAAAATCGGCATTTACATTAATTTTCAAAACTAAATAAAACCTCAAAAGGAAGCTAACTTCTGCTTAAATGCGCTTAACCGCTTGGGGGGAGATTAGGGTAATGGGGCAGATTTTAATAGAGTTCTGGATTACTCTTCCGCTCATTCCCATAATTTAAAATGTTGCTTATTTTTTGGCAGTTTGTGCCTTAGACGCAATGAATGATCGTTGTGATTCTTGGTCTATTAAGGCTCAAAGTTTAAACAGTTCTCCTCATTATTCGATAGAGACGACTGCTATGGGCTGTGAAGCGTTTTAGTCTTTTTTACCTTTGAGCAGTAGGGTGGGTCGATTCCGGACTTTTTTCGATTCGGGTTTGTTGCCTTGGTACTTCCGGATGACAATGCAGCTTTTTGTTTTGTTCTTCAACCCCAACTCCGGCCTTGAAATTTCGGAAATTCGCCTTAAATTGTGAAACTAGCCTAGCGCCTGAAATACGCATCTCATGGCAAAATGTATAAAACAAAAGTTATTTGTCATGTCACTTGCTACCGAATTGTATATGTGTGTGCTACCGTAGGACGAACCGTTCCCGAGATACGAGCGAAAATGCGGCGCGCCACAGCCCAAGGTTAAAATCGGCTTGGGGCTACACTTCTTGCCGTTGATTTCGCCGAGTTCTATCACTTACATACATTTCTCTGCGCCATACGACACGTTCGGACTTCATCGAGCTCCTTAAATCTTGAGAGGATATTCTTTTATGTTATCAGATGTTATGTTAAGATTTCGTATAGGGCGACTCCGACGCGACAACTATGAACCTAGGAGTAAAGAGGTTACAGAAATAGTTGCAAAAAAGGTTGAAAATACTTTCAAAAAGTCATCTATTCCGATAGTTCCACACACCAGAGTTGTACAAATGCTCACCA
>NW_017537122.1:105319-113095 GCF_001853355.1 Bactrocera latifrons
GATCGTTTTATACGCTCTACACTGAAATCTAGGCAACAAGGGCCAAAGTTTAGTACAAAATCTGATTTTATCAATAAATTTGACTCAGATTCAGACTGAAACAAGCCAACAACAAGTTGGTTGGGTTGGGCTTGGAAGGAACCCGAAGAGCAGCCACCTCCACGCGGTGGGTTCTGGGTGACCAATACGGGTTAGCTGAGAGCTGCAAAAATTTTCACCTTGCGTTGTGGCGCGCCGCATTTTCGCTCGTATCTCGGGAACGGTTCGTCCTACGGTCATGATCACATACCACTTCGGTAGCAAATGACGTGACAAATAACTTTTGTTTTGTACATTTTGCCGTGAGATGCGTATTTCAGGCGCTAGGTAGATAATTTCACGATTTTAGGCGAATTTCCGAAATTTCAAGACCGGAGTTGGGGTTGAAGATGCAATCCCATCTCAAAACAAAAAGGTGCATTGGAATCAGGAAGTACTAAGGTAACTTTTCCGCACTATTAGAAATCCCGAATCGAAAAAAGTCCGGAATCGACCCACCCTATTGAGCAGCATGGTGTCTCTTGGCAAATTTCAGAATTTTGTGTTTCGGGAGTTACAGTTGAAACTAAACCCGGGGAGGAACAGGAAAGCTGTTAAAATGCAACATTGAATGATGTTTTTTTGACAGTAGATACAGTTGAATTTGCTTTCGCAATTATTTTGATTATGTTTGTGGAACAAGCTGTTTGTACAGAGTCCTTTTGATTTGACAAAGTTGTTCTTTTCGATAGAATTTAATTTTTAAACTTCTCGCATGTTTTAAGTTTATGCCCTCCTTTACAAAGTTCGCGTGACATACAAGTATGTTTATTCTGTTCGGATGTGAACGATTGCGATTTGAAAAAACTTCTATTTAGACTGTGTTGTTATTGACTTGGAGCTTCTATTGAGGTCGTGTTGAATGTTTTCAGTTCTAAGTAATTTTTTACCTACCCTTTCCGAAATTTCAAATTGGGTAGTTAAGAAATATTTTATTTGCTGCTACGTTGGCCAGTTTTTTCTTGATGAGAGCGATTGCTCCAACAGTAGTAATGATTTTTCTGGTAATTCTGCTGCACATTTACATACATACTTACTTAATTGTCTATGGGAATATTTTGTGTCGATAGAACCGACAAACAGTTTGAAAAAGTGGGCTCTAGTTCTATGAATTCTTCACTTGTTTCTTTTTGAATTTTCGGCAAGTTTATAAGCATCGTTACTTGCTTGTCGACCAATATTCTTTTTCATTTGCGCTCGCGATAATTTTGGATGGTTTATGTAAACGGCTGTAAACATGTCAGTGGCCATTGTTCATAACCTCCATGAAATATTTTAGTATCACAAGCTGGCATTTTAAAGTGAATGCCTGAACTTGCATCTGAGGGTTGTATTAGTGGCAGCTCTACTCTAGAATGGGGAGTGGGTGCAATTGAAGTTTTAACTGTTTTTTGTGTCTTCATCCTGGTTTTCGTATTTGGCGTAAGCCGATGGTTTAAAGTTTTCTTGTATATCTGAATCGGCAGTATCTACTATTGCGACAAATGAAACTTGGTGATGTGTCCAAAAATGTTCAATTGTTTGGCTTTTTATTTCTATCGCCGATTCAGAATCTTGAATCGGCGCAGATGCAAATCGAGTGCAGTATCTTAGTACACTTGGATTTAGAGTATGACATGGGGAAGACATTCTCTTTTGTTTTGTAGCACTTTGCTTAGACCGTGTAGCTTCTACAACTGTACATGGACTTTTTTCGTCTGAGGTCATTTTGGAAACCTTTAAAATTTGCGTTGATTTAGAATATTTTGAATCTTCAGAAAATGTGAGGTACAAATAATTTTCAKAGTAAACTTTTGAATTAATAAAAACCGCGAACTCTTTTTAGTAAATAAGAGTGTTTTTTGCGATATAATAATACAAAGGGCGTTGTTATCGCTTCTATTACTTGTGGTTAGTTAGTTAGTTGCGTTTTGTTTTATGTTCCGAAATATTTATGTAGTATAATGGAACCATGGTTTCATAACTGGCGAACTCACTTTATCTCCGAAACTCACTTTTATAAATTAGCGTTCTTATTGAAAATTGATTGAAATTCAAATTTCAAAAATTAGCACTTCGATTTTATTTATGATTATAATATGTAAAATGTATGGAAAACAATCGTATACACCCATCGGCGACGGAATAATCGAATTATGATGGACGTGGAAGAAAAAAGCGAGATGCTCCGAAGAGCGTGCGCACGTGTGCTTTGAGTCTTGACTCGTAAAGAAAAAAAGCGAAGTGGTTGCGGATTGTGTTGTATGTCCCTTTTGTTCAAGTTGTTGTTTGGTTCTGGTTGTTGTTGTAGTCCAGTCATTATAGTAAGTACCCAGCTGTAAGTCTGTAAATACTTGTATATTGACACCCTAAAAGTTGTTTCAAAACCTACATATGGTAGGGTGCACGCAACTATTAAATTTCAAGGTCAAAGGTCACAAAAAGGGTTTTTTTGTGCTTTTTTGTAAATATCTCATTTCCTATGGATTTTTTGCTATTTGTATTTATTATCAATATTCTCTACAAATTTTGTTTGAAACAATTTTTCATACGGTGAACCGTTTTCGAGATAGAGGGCGGAGAGCGCGCGGTCACAGCATCACTTTAGGTCAACCGGTGCCTCCGGTCAAAAATGCGCCATATATAGTTGATGAACTATCGATAAATCAATGATTATAAATATTTGTCAATTTTTATTAACTATTAGAGAGAATTCTTACCTAATTTAAGCTTAAATGACTGGACTATTGACCCCACACTGTCCTCATGTGCTGACTTATTCGAATGTGTTGGTGCGATGTGGAAGTTTAGTAGTGAGTGTGGTAAGTGTGCAGTGTCAGAGTAGTGCGTTTAGCATGATTTTGTGTGCCAATGTGGGGTGTTGAAAAGTGTTATAGTTTGGTTGCATGCTGAGGGTCCGGAGGGTTTCCGGAAGAAAAATTTTGAAAAATATTTCGTTTTCCATTTCAATAATTAATTTTTTAAGTCATTGTGACAGAATATTTCGAGGAGTTTTTGTATAAAATCTTTTAGCAAAGTTTGTTACCTTTTTTTTTAGCTGTGTTTATACAAATACCACAATGAAACATCATAGTATTGTTACCAGCAAAATACTACATTGGTCATATGGCATTTTGCTAGTATTTGGTGACACACATACATATGATATTTGTACCATATATGGTATTGTTACTACATCTCTGTCCACATTTCTGAACAACGTGGAATAGGTCGATGCTTGCCCCTTGCCCTCTCTTATTTTTCCCATTACCATTTTATACGCCTGGCCTCAGGGGTTTTCGTCCACTTTGTCGCATAGCTTTTCGGAGCAAGAAGTTTTCACTTCGCTTTTTCTTGAAGATTATCCTGAGTTTCTTATAATCATCGCAGCCTATGCTACGTTCAAATCCACCACCAATATACCGGCTTTCTTTGGGCTGTTTTCTTCCTTCTGTCCATATGGAAATATGATATACTCGCAGTTTGGTGTGTAAATATCTTCATTCAAGGTTTCATCCAGCATAAATTTGAAAATTTCATCGTCAAGTGTTTTAATATTGGTACTGCATATTTTGGCTACAAACGGTTCTGCGTAGCTCTTGCGTGTGTTTATCATCATAGTCTGGTGATCACTCTGGATAAATATTTATATCGCACACCCTCTAGTCGGTTGACAAAAGTTCGACTAGCAAAAGATACGTCCCAATAATGGAGACATGTCCATTCTTTTCAGAGACGTTCTTTGTCCCTGAGTTCAGACTGATTGGATGCCTTGCTTCCCCATTCTATCGCCTGGACACTGAAAACCCTCACAATTGGGTTTGACGAAGTTGTCGTTAGATCTTTCACATGTTCATCTAATATGTTTTCATATTCAACAAACGAAATACTTGGCGGTATGTAMAAGCTTTAGAAATAAGCCACATATTTTTGCTCTTGCATAAAAGGCCTTTCCATCAGAGATCAACTTGTCAATGGTTTAATTTTTGTATTGTTCACAAATTATTGATAAGTCGATATTGTTTTCATATACCGTTTCATTTTCATTTAATGATTTTACTGCATGCTGCTACGTAAATGGGGCGTTTTTGGTCTCCATTTTGGTGTTCGGTGTTTGCCTTCCCACTCTTTTCGATGCAATATAAAAGGGTTTATTAATGCAGCACTTACTCTCTGAGTATTCGTTATTTTTGCCTGCAATTGTTGTTGTCATTTTTAGTTTTCTCCATTGCTTTCTCCATTAATCAGTTTTACCAGCGCCTTGTGTGCAAGGAGGCGTACCGAAATAGTTAGGATCTGATGTATCCTCGTGGACAATACCCCTAGCCCAGTTACCTGAGGCCTGCCCTTCGCTTTACCGGTATCGGAATACGCGAACGGACCGGTGATCTCCATGGGCAACGAACTCATTGTATAGCCCTATAAGTAACAAAACAATCAGCTGTTTCCCAAGAACTTTTCACAGCTGAGATCACCTGATCGAAATCTGCATTTTTTAGGCACAGAGATGTAATTAAAAGAAATGTAGTAGATCAACTTTTTTGTGATAAAGTATTTGTAACGGAAACCATTAATGAAAGCTTTCAAGAATATTTTCGAAACAAAAGTTTATTGCATATTTATTGCTTTTCCTCACCACCTCTGAAATTGCAATGTAGGCGCGCTACCGATCTTTTTTGGGTGATCAGTTCCCCAGGAGGCTTATTTTCACCCTTTTTATATATACAGTTTTAAATCAATCTACTTGTTATAAAAAATATGACTAGACAAAAATAAATAGATAAAGTCAGGTACAATTCACGAATATTAATTAGATTAAAAATATAACATTGACAATATATGTCAAAACAATCAACTGGAAACTATTTAAACAAAACCCAAAATAAATATAAAAAAACATAAAAAAAATCGGGTACAATTCCATTGTAAACATTAACAATACAAGTCATAACAATCGGCTTGTGTTAATTTCAACAAAAACAAAACAAGGGTCCTATACCTGATACACGAAAACACTTAAAAAAGAAAAAATATTGATACCTAATCGCTAAAATTCTCATTTCAAAACCACAGATCAAGGTAACTATGGAAATGCGGCCTTCGATAGATGAACTTTTTAACAAATATAAAATAATTCAGACTGATAGACATATATACATATAAATTCCGACCCATATAGACAGACAAACGGACGTGATTACTATTTATGTGTAACATACAAGAACTTTACATTTTTCAAATCACTTTGTTTACTTTTTTATTAAAAGCGTTTACTAGGAAATATGTTCTCATTCTAATGAATAGACATTTTATAGTATCAGAATTACAAYTTTCACAACAATAGTACAGTTCTACGTTAAACATTTATTCAAATAATATTTGGAAACAACCCGATCCTATGGCAAGTAGAATCCAAATCCGTTGTGTATAAATATCTTCGTTTTTTGATAGAAAATCTATAAATCCAAGGGGTGGTTTTATTATTTGGCAATTACTATATTGCTTTTCTGAAGTGAAGAAAAAATCTTCTTCAGTAATACCACCTTCAAATTTTGGCAAGGGCATTAAATAATTATGTTGTTTAAAATATTTATAGTACCTGCAAATAACCGCAAAAGTACACAAAAGCATTTTTATGTATAAAGCTGTTTTCATCTATGTCCACATTCACCTCCATTTGTATATTTTTAAATCAGGTAGAATTGGTTGGTCTTCGTAAACTTTGAAACAAAATGAATCACTCTGGTCAACTGACAAGAGTTCGTAATTCCCTTTTCTACACAACGAATATATCCTATGCCCCAGGCTTGTCTGAAAAGATATGAGAAACGTTGCGGAGTTATTCTCACATCAAATCCCCCCCCCCGCCCCCTCTGGCGTATATGTCCGAAAAAATTTTCCAGTCTATCCTGAGTCAGTTTTCTAGTCATTAAATGTGTGAGTCCCTTATGTGACCAGAAGTGCCACAAACGTCTTAAGCTACTTATATTTAGAAGCTAACCTTTTATAAAACTGAAAGTGTTTGTTATTTCGCTACCGAAGGAATCGTACACTTTTATGGAGTTAAGAAACTCCTCGGCTTCTTTAAGAAATGTTAATTGGTCCGCAGTTGCCGAAAAGGGTTCTTTAAAACTCCCTACTGCTCCAAAGACATATAGAAAATATTGAATAATTTATCAAAAAAAGGACAAACTCGGCGTTGTTAATAAAAGATTTAGACTTAGAAGTATTCAATTTCCCGGAGCTATAAATGGCGACCATAGCAATTGCAACAGAATGACTAAAAACTTGAGAAGCTAATTGCACGCTCATTTTTTGAGCTATGTGTGCCGCATTAATTCATGCATGCAACTAATGTCGTTTGGGGTACCATTTTCATATATATGAACTGTATCCGACTATTCAACTGGACGCCCATTTACAAAGACTTAATTTTTTTTTTCTAAGCAGTTTCGTGTACTTTATAAAAGGTATTCTATTCTTAGAGAATATGGTACCTTCTCTATTTAGTTCTGCAGCTCGAACTATTTTCTCCAGAAGCATTTGGAAAAAGTCGCACGATAAGGAATCGCCTTGTCTGAAACCTCGTTTGGTAGCGAATGGCTCGAAGAGGACAGAGCCGTATAAGTTTTGCAGGGATACCAAATTCAGACATCGCGGCATAAGGCAGCTCCTTTTCGTGCTGTCAAAAACAGCTTTAAAATCGACGAAGAGGTGGTGAGTGTCGATTCTCCTTTCACGGGTCTTTTCCAAAATTTGGCGCATGGTGAATATCTGGTCGGTTGTTGATTTTCCAGGTCTGAAGCCACACTGATAAGGTCCAATCAGTTTGTTGACGGTGGGTTTTAATCTTTCACACAATACGCTCGATAGAACCTTATATGCGATATTGAGGAGGCTTATCAAACGGAAGTTGGCGCAGATTGTGGGGTCTCCTTTTTTGAGGATTGGGCATAGCACACTTAAGTTCCAATCGTTGGGCATGCTTTCGTCTGGTCATATTTTGCAAAGAAGCTGATGCATGCTCCTTATCAGTTCTTCGCCGCCGTGTTTCAATAGCTCGACCGGCAATCCATCGGCCCCCGCCGCTTTGTTGTTCTTCGGGCGGGTAATTGCTATTCGAACTTCTTCCTGGTCAGGCAATGGAACGTCTGCTCCATCGCCGTCGATTGGGGCATCGAGTTCGCCTTCTCCTGACGTTGCGCGTTCACTGCCATTCAGCAGGGTGGAGAAGTGTTCCCTCCATAATTTTAGTATGCTCTGGGCATCGGTGACTAGATCACCTTTGGGGGTTCTGCAAGAGTATGCTCCGGTTTTGAAACATTCTGTAAGCCGCCAGCTTATCAAGCTCTTCGTACTCACGCATTTTGGCCTCTTTCTTTTTCTGACTGAAAATGCGGCACGCTTCCCTCTTCAACTCTCGGTATCTATCCCATCCCGCAGGTGTTGTGGTCGATCATACCGTTGCGAGGTAAGCAGCCTATTTTCTCTCCGCGTAGTGCCAAAGATACCGTCTTTGCCCACCCTAGCGTTAGAGTCGCCAAGCACGATTTTGACATCGTGGCAGCTCTCATAAGTGCGTTCCATGCACCCTTAAAAGGCATCTTTGGTCACWTCGTCCTTCTCTTACGTCGAGTCGTGGGCGCAAATCAGCGATATGTTGAAGAACCTCGCTTTGCTGCGGATTGTGGCTAGACGTTCATTCACCGGAGTGAATGA
>NW_017537122.1:114320-115390 GCF_001853355.1 Bactrocera latifrons
CGGGGGAAGCAGAGGAAGAGGAAGACCTCCACTCCGTTGGAAGGACCAAGTGGAGAAGGACCTGGCTTCACTTGGAATATCTAATTGGCGCCACGTTGCGAAAGGAAGAAATGACTGGCGCGCTGTTGTTAACTCGGCTATAATCGCGTAAGCGGTGTCTACGCCAATCAAGAAGAAGAAGATATGAAAGAATTATAATAACTATTATAATTTAAAGAGTCGATTAAATATCTGCATACAGGTTTTAATAGTTTGGGGGGGTACTGGTAGCGATATATRTATATAGTTACAATAAATAAATAGTAGTATTTATACACGTATGTTTGTAAAATAAATAYGCATTCATTATAACGTTGAGAACAAATAAATTGGTTTACTCTATTTCTATTACGTTTATATTTATCATATATATGTATGTAAAGCAAAAGGCTTCATATTGTTTAAGATCAAAAAAATAAAAAAAGACACGGGTTAATATAAAAAAAAATACATGAACTGTTTACTATTTTATTGTCAGATAAGCGTAAGTCAAATACTTAGTTCACTTTGTTGAATACACTTTGACATACACTATAAACAAATACTTTTAAATTCATTTTTTAACATTTAAAAACACGGATTTAAAACTTCACTTTTTTGTAAAATCACGATTTAGGACGACCCTATTCACTTCTTGTTCACTTAKTTGTACTAACTTTACATATTTGTTTACTTCCGATAATATTATGTACATATTTATATACATACGATAATATTATATACATAATTATATTATTTTTATACATAAAACTCACCTGGACATTTCCCCTTCTGATGGTAAGAGATACAGCGGCATCAACAAACTGCAACCAGCAACACAGTTTCTGCAAAGCATCCTATACACAATCAAACAACAAATATTAACAAATTTAATTAATTAATGTTACTTTACTGACATACGCTGAATATCTCTTTGAATGATGATTTAGTTTTTACTAAAAACAAACTTAAAATTACTATTTAAATTTTCCAGAGCTTCTTAAGCTTAAAAAAATGTCCGTTGAAATGATTTGACACATTACACGGTTGCA
>NW_017537122.1:115740-121963 GCF_001853355.1 Bactrocera latifrons
TTTGCGTATGTGTTAGTGAAAAATGGAGGATTGGTTACTTGTAGGTTTATACAATGAACGAAGTCTACTAATTCTACGCCCAATGTACACTTAGTGACTGGTTACTGATTCACATCGTGGCTAACACTTCAGAAGCTCACATCAACCTTTCCACACCATCTGTGGGAAACGAATGATGGTGTTTCGTGCGACTACCAGTGCGCCCTGGTATGCACCGGTCGTGTTCAGAGTCACACCTAACATCGTGAACAGACTAGGAAGSCGCTCATTGTAAGTCCGTTGAGCCTGGATTTTTGTATTATCCACCATGCCCATGCATGATGGGGCGGACACCCATTCTCAAGAGGCGGAATCACTCGCCTCTATCACAGAGGTTTCATCGAATTAGCTTATTTCGCAGTTAACCTGCTACTACTGGGCATTCAGCTATTCACAACCTGCCGACTCCCCGGCTGGTTGGAGCTCAGCTGAAAAGCTCGGTCTCACTGGAACCGGGACTCACGGGATGTGTATGTAGATATCTACATTTTTTATTGGGTAGTCGAAAAAGTATTTTCGTATTTTGTCAAGAGATGTCGTTGCATATCTCCAGTGTACCAACCACATTGTGTGTATACCATATAAAGTTGGAATGGGGAGGTTTTAAGTTTAATTTAATCAAAAAGTTTTTAACTCTGTGAAGTTAAAAAAAGTTACAGCTGTTCAAAAATTACTGAAAATAATGGAGAAATTCGTTATCTATTGGAAATTTCGATTTACACTGATGAAATACGACTACCCAATATTATATAATATTACTTACATATACTATATTATCAAACGTATGAAGTACTTTAAAAGTAGCTCTTACTTGCTGATTGTCAATAAATTTTACTTAAAAATAGCATAATTTAATTATAATGTTATCAGTTTTACATGCATTCATAAAAATTCGCAAAATTCATATGATTGCATGTAAACATATTCATACAAATGTAAGCAAAAGCTCAAGATACATCCATAATAGAAATTTAATACTATTATTTAAACAAATGGACCGTGAAAAAATAGTTATAAAATATAGCACAGACATTTTTCTTTGGGTTCACAAAATTTCATCGATTTATCTTCAGTAGTTTATGAGAAAATAATTTTACAAGTTTTCTAAATTTCAACCTTCAATAACTTTAACAAAAAATTAAACCGAAATATTTATATCACGGGGTATGCGTCTGGTCCCCTTCCTAATGAACTGATAATTTTCAAAGTCGGAGATTTTTTTGAATTTTCCATGGCCCACTTGACGTGGGATGGAGGAATATGCGTGACTAAATGAAGTATAAGTGAAACTGCGAGTCTTATGGGACCCACACACGTTGCGATTAGTTGGTACAACATGCCAATGTTGTTGGAACGTTTAACACGATACTATAAAATTAAAAAATAAAAACAAAATAAAGGGTGTGAAAAGTTGTTGAATCATTAAAAAAATAATTAATATTAAGAAATAGGTAGATGATGTAAAAACAAATATATGCACATGTGACCGTCACGAATTTAAGAAAAAGTAGGTATGCCAGGTCCTTCCCCACCCGATCTCTTCAACGGAGTGGAAGTCTTCATCTTCCTCTGCTTCCCTCAGCGGCTACTGCGTCGAATGATGTGGTGCTGGTACCGATGACTTTCACATCTCAAATCTATAGAACTTCGACGAGTTTAATATTTCAAAGAATTAGGAAATTGATCGGCAGATCTAAATTAAGTTCGGCCAATGGATATTAATAAAATAAATGTTAGTTTGGAAAGGGATATTTGATTTCCATTATTTTTTAATTTACGATACAGTTCGGAAGTGCACTAAAAAAGCAATAGATATTGCTAGAACACAGTTCCTGAAAATGGCAATACAGCATCTTGAATCTAAAACTACAGAAATTCAAGACGATGCATTACTAGGTATTATATAAAAAAAAAATTTATTTAAGCTGAGTTTATTAAAGAGATTTTAGATGTGTTAATACCTTACAGAATTTCCTTGTAACTGCTTCTGCTTCACTACATAAATTCCTATTTATTTTTGAATCTCTGCAGAATTTATGAACTTCCCAAAGTTTGAGCTTTCTGATCTACGCAAGAAGTTATGTTATGTCTTTCTATTCATATTTATACTTCTTCTTCTTTATTGGCAAAGACATCGCTTACCGAGTTCACAACAGCCAGTCGTTTCTTCTTTTCGCAATTTAGCGCCAATTCAAGATGCCAAATGCTGCCAGGTCCTTCTCCACCTGATCTCTTCAACGGAGTTGAAGTATTCATCTTCCTCTGCTTCCCTCAGCGGCTACTGCGTCGAATACTTTCACATGTCGAACATTTTCATTCATTCAGAAGACATAAACTAMCCAATGTAGCCGCTGTCTCTTAATTCGCTGCACTATGTCAATGCCGCCGTATAACTCATACAACTCATTGTTCCCTCGAATGCGATATTCGCCGTGGCCACTGCACAAAGGTCTATAAAGCTTTGGCAAACCTTTTTCTTCGCCTCCAGTCTAGGGAAATCAGAACTAACRGCGCTGGTGTTGAGGCTAATGATATCAATATCATCGACGTATGATGTATACTTTTAGTTATGCAGCTCAAATTATTTTCTACACCAGTAGGTTGAAGAAGTCGCACGATAGCGAGTCACCTTGTCTGAAACCTCGTTTGAGAAGTACGTCCCAATTCTAACAGAAATTTTGGGATTGCTCAACGTCATTTTACACATCCGTATTAGCTTTGCGGTGATACCAAATTCAAACATCGTGGCATAAAGGCAGTTCCTTTTCGTGATGTCAAAATAAGCTTCGAAATCGACCAGGAGATGGTGTGTCGATTCCCTTTTAACGATTTTCCAAGATTTGGCGCATGGTGAATATCTGGTGAATATCTGTTGATTGCCAGGCCTAAAGCCACACTGATAATGTCCACTAAGTGAGCATTTCACGGTACGCTCGATAGAAACTTATATGCGATGTTCAAGTTGTTTATCTCAAGATAGTGGCCTAGAGTATGGAGTCTATCTTTTTGTGGTTTGGGCAGAGCACACTTAAATTATATTCATTGGACATGTTKTCGTCCTACCTTATTTTACAAAGAAGCTGATGCATGCTTTTCATTCAGTCGCCCCCGGCGATTTGTTGTTCATCGAGTTTTCGATTATTACTCCTGTCGGCCAGCTTGTCAAGCTCTTCATACTCACGCATTTCGGTCTCTCTTTTTTATGTCTGCAAATGTGTTTCGTTTCCCTATTCATCTTTCGGTCAGAGCGTACACACGTCTTAAACACTGCAGGCGTGTCTTCTGTCTATCACAACATGATGGATCTGGTTTGTGGCTTTTGGGGATGTTTCCTAGTGGAGGCTAAATTTACCGACTGTTGTGCCAAAGATACCTCATGGAAGGCATCATTGGTCACATCGTCCCTATCTTCCGTCGGGGCGTAGACGCAAATCAGCGATATGTTGGAGAACTGCGCTTTGATGTTGATTATGACTACATGTTCATTCATATATATTTATAGCCACTGTMGTAAATGCCACAAGGACCTACTGGTTTGAGTCCTTTTCTCGTCCATTGCCTTTCTTGGAAGACCTTTATTCCATACATCATCAAACAACTGGGCAGCGCTACCTTCCCAATTTCGAAACCGGACTTTCCAACAATCATAATCCTTAACACGTTTGCACGGGTCGTCATCAAAAGGAGGGTCACTTATACACGGCTGATGTTTCTTTTCCATTGATAAGGTTTTTTAGGTGGAGGGTTCCAAACCCAGCGCACCACCCTGGGAAGAAGATGTTTCGTCTTCTCACTTTAACTCGCCTTCAAACGGGTATTTTTGGCTACCCAGAAGATACTTGCTATATCTTCTGTACTTAGAATAAATTTATTGTACCGATATTTTTAATAGATAACGACTTTATAAGAATATTTCCTCCATTCTATGTCAACAAAACAATTTGAAATTACTTTAAAAATACTGAAATTAACGAAATAATTACAACTGATTTAGCAATGGGAGGTTTGCTTTCAGACAACCCAAATTTGTGAGGAAATTGAGAGCATTTCAGCTTTTGAAATCACGTCAGCATAAGGAAGTCTCATAAACTGCAAAAACCTCACAATAGTGAAGGTGCTGATATTTGTGAGGACATGTGAAAAGATCTATAAATATTTTTATATATGGGGTCGTCGAAAAAGTCTTCTCATATTATCTCAATAGATGTCGTTGCAGCCGTATATCTCCAGTGCTATCAATCGCATCATGTCATGTCATATAGTGTCGGAAAGCTGAGATTTTAAGCTTCATTTAACCAAAGAAAAATTGGGCGTACTTGAAAAAGTTTGCACCGGTTCAAAAATTAAGATAATTTTTTATAAAAATGAATTTTGTATCAGTTCATGTACCACAACAATGGTTCGCTAGCTTTCGTTCTGAAACTTTTGATTTACATTGATGAAAGTTTTACCCTGATGGAATAATGTCTCTAGCCGGAAAATGGGTACATATTTATTTATTATTATAAATATATAATCAAAATAACTTGTAGTGAGATTAGAAAGACGAAAAGCTTTTTTCCACTAGTCAATATTTGTCATTTCCATTTTCTTCGCATAAGCAAGCAGAGAATGTATAACGTAGAGAAAGTTCTATTGCGGAGGAGCGTGTGAACTGTCAAGAGCTAACAAAATTCTATTAGCGGATTTCACCACCTTTGGCTCGGAAAGAGAAATTTTAACAGTGATGAGTGAACAGAGCTTAGCATTCAATGAAAATTATGCTCAGAAATATACATGGCTATTACAGACGTATGTTGGGCCTTTGGCTTATATTTTTATACGTTTACATGCAATCATATCAATTGATATGAATATCTTTTTGCGAATTCTTGTGAACGCATGCAAAATTGATAATGTTATAATTAAATTATGCTATTTTCAAAACAATATTTGTAGTTAACGTGCAAATAGAAGCTACTTTTAAATATTTCTTATCTTTGATAATATAATATAATTTCATATGTAGGTATATATGACTTTTATATGATATGCTATCTATTATAAAAACTTAATATATATATTACAATAATAATATACGAAAATCACACATTTTATTACTTAAAACTTTAATACGCATCTATCCTGCAGATATGTATGTAAGTACAAATTAATTTTAAATCAAGATATTATCATTTATCAGTATGATTACTGCCGAGGTCCTTAAACAGCTTCTACCAATAAGTATAGTAAAAATTACCAACATTATTAACACGGCTTTTTATCTTAAACACGTGCCAACTTACTGGAAAATTGATGTAGTTATCATGATTTCGAAGCCAGGAAAACCAGGATATGACGTATCTTCATACAGGTCCATATCACTCCTACCGATGATATCGAAACTCTTTGAGAAAATTCTCATAAAACGTCTCAATAAAATCATAGAACGAAAAACCATAATTCCAGGGCATCAGTTTGGATTTCGAGCCAACCATTTCTCTAGAATTTGTTTTTTGTTTTCAGTTGCATTCCTATGGGCTCTTGAATGTTCTTCTAGTATAATATTTTCCTGTTCCTGGTCGCTGCATATGTCGTCTACTAATATCTGAGTCTATCTGCATTTATAATTGCTGAAGTTTTGAGGGTAAATATTTTGAATTAAGCCCATCGTTCTTTCGTCTGTGTGTATTCCGTTAATAACGGACGGATTTAAATATCTTCTAAACAAYGCAGTAAGGTTCTGCTCATTAAAATTGGGCTCTTTAATTATATGTCGGTGCATGGTCGGAAAAGTTATTTTGAATTGGTATGAAGGTGTTCCATCTAGTTTAAGAAATATTTGATTTTTGAAAACGTTTATGGGTACCTCTGCACAAGGTATTAAATTGTGACTTGAACTATCGTCACTATGGATAGTGGGTGTAAGTGAATTTACTTGGTTCGATATCCTTGATAGTGCGTCTGCCACTACGTTTGATTTTCCGGGTTGGTAAACTAATTCATGATTACATTCCTCTAATATTGATTTCCAACGTTTCATCTTACTTTTAGAATTTTTATGGCTAAGGGCATATTAAGCGGTTGGTGATCAGTTATTATTTTTATTCTTTTCGAACCATAGAGGTAACTTCGTAATGAGTTGAGTGCCCATATTATGGACAGCATTTGTTTTTCGTTAGTAGCGTAGTGTTCCTCCGTTTTA
>NW_017537122.1:123668-124976 GCF_001853355.1 Bactrocera latifrons
GTAATTAACATTTCTGGACTGTATAGATCTATCTACATCCATTGGTATGGGTGGTTTTTGAGGTAAATTGGGTCTATTATTATTATAACAGTTTGGWTGGTTACCAAATCCTGGAGCATTCGTCCGGAACCCTTGGTTATTTTGGGGATGATTATATCTATTATAGTTATAATTGTTAGGTAAAGCAGCCTGTTGTTGAGGGCGGTAATTTTGAGGTGYGATTTGTGGGTAGTGATTTAATGGTCGATTGAAGGAGTTTGTCCTTAGTCCGGGATTCTGAATATATCCAGAGAAAKATGTAAGCTCGGGATAAAAGGGCCTGTTGTGGTTAAATGTCATGTTCTGTCGAGGAGGTCGCGGTGGTGGATGGCTAGGCTTTTGSACATTATGTGCATGATGCATTCTGAAARTCATATTTTCTAACTTTTGGCATAAATGCAACGCCTGCGGCAAGGATGTTGGTTCGCGTATGCTAAGGAGGCGGGGATGGTCTCTATTAAGTCCGCGAATAAATGTATCTAGGGCTTTTTCTCGATAAGTATGTGTGATACTTTTGATAGATTCTTCGTTCATATCGAGACAAGCGATTTTATCTAGTATCAGGGAGAGGTGCTGATAAACCTTTTGGTAAAAAGTGGGAATATCATCGTGGCGCTGAGCCAGTGTTGTCAGTTGGTACTCGAGGGTACCGATGTCTCGTTTGTCTGAGTAATGAAGCATCAGACATTTTTTAATTTGTGTCCAGTCCAGTGGAGTTCGATAGAACTCCAGGGCCGTATCGGCATCTCCGACAATCTTATGCCGTATGGTATGTAGGATTCCGAAGTATCTTGGGGTGTCCTGGAAGTTTTTGTAAACTTCTAGAATTYTGTCTACGGATTTGCGCCATGAATTGAATTCTCCAGGACGTCCATTCACGTTAGTGGTATTCACTGTCATGCGATAGTCGCTATACTCTGAGTCTGGGTTGTTAGTCATGTGTTTCGCGACTTGTTGTGCTATTTCTCGTATAAATGCGTTACTCGGATTGGGAGGTGAAAGGTTCGGTATTTGGGTTTTCATTTAGTCTAATCTTGTTTAACTGGTGAACTAATTCTTCCTCCATTTTTTATATTATTTAAAAAAAATTTTTTTTGAAATTCACAATTAAGTAAAAATCGGGTTTTACAATTTCCTTAATATTAATGAATTTTCTTTTTTATAACTCGATTTACTTTTTGATTAGGTTTTTTCGTTTTCACTAGAATTTTTCCCAATAAATATTATCGTCTAGGTAGCTGATTTCTTTAATATCAATATCTTGTTTTT
>NW_017537122.1:125524-135943 GCF_001853355.1 Bactrocera latifrons
CTTATCCCGCGTAGGGTCTTACTTTTGCTGTTCAGACCTTTCTTACTTTTCACAAACTCGCGAAGCCGTACTTTTTGATTTTCGGGCTTTTATATTATTTATTACGGCATTCGCGAAACCTTACTTCTTGATTTTCAGGTTATTTMCTTTACGACACGCTGGTCCCTGCTCGGGCGCCAGTTAAAAACTTTTTGTTATTTCTTATTTAAAAAATATTTTCCTGGAGCTATGCTCCTTTATTGAGTTACACTAAAGAACTGAAATTTACAATTAATTGTACTTAACACTAGACCTATGTTTGCCACTGCAACGGGTATGAAGCTGCTGACACTGCGCTTCCCACAGGTTGCCACTATACGTGTCGCACTCTCAGCGAGTAAGTGGTGTCATATTGCATTACTTTGTATCATATGATATTAATGTATCATGTGATACTTTTTGAATTTATGGGGTGCTAACTTATATAATATATGATGTGTATTGAAATTTCGAAGGAAAATGGTCTTTCTAACAGAGCAATCAGCCGGAAGCTTAAAGAGGAACTACTAATCGGTTGAGCGCCTCTAAAATAGTAGCAAATTTAAATATCCCAATTGGCAAAAGAAGAGTTCAGAAGATTTTAGCTATAGACAGAAACATAAAGTAGAAAAAACAATTAAAAACACAACTTACGCATGTCCATAAAGTAGTCAGACTTAAATTAGTGAAGGAACATATGAATTGGACCGATTGCTGGCACCATGTTTTTTTTTTTCAGCTAAAAAAAGTTTAGTTTAGGTGGACCCAATGGTTTCTGTTATTACTGGCATGAAATGCACGAAAATAATTCCCCTAGACAGCCGAAAGCCTTTGATGCTAGCGCTGCGTACTTTAGTTTATTTAATAATTTGTTTATTATGTAAGCTTTAATAAAATAAAATAAAAAAAAAAATTCCCCTAGAATGAGCTATAATATCAAGGGTGGATCTGGGATGGTATGGGGTGGGTTTCCTTCCATGGAAAGCTRAAACTATGTTTTATTACGACGAAAATGGATTCGGAAACATATATTGAGATGTTGAATGATGTGCCCATTGAGTATTTGCAGGATAACGTCGAAATTACGTTTACCTTTGCCAGGGCATTCACGTTTCCAAGAAGGCAAAATATTTATTTCTTCGCGCTCTATACGTTGGCTAGCATGGACAGCTAAAAGTCTGGATTTAAACCCGATTTAAAAGGTTTGGGGCATAACTGAAAGGGCTGTGTATGCGAATGGGCGCCAGTACTTAGCCGATCAGGAGCTAAAAACAGCAAATTTGCAGGCGTGGCTGAATCTGGACAGAAGTATACTGCAAAAGTTAATTAACTCGATCCCAGCCTGAATTTTCCAAGTAATTAATAAAAATTGGTATGCAACTTCATATTAACAGCATAAACTTTGGTAAACTTTTGTGAAAACCTCTTACTTTTCTAATTTTCTCTAATGCGGCTAAGTAAAGTTCGCGTATAGTTAAGTTGTATTTTCAATATTTAAACTTTTTTTTATGTAATACATTTGAAAAATAAAAATATTTTCTCTTTTTTCTAATTAAGAAGTATTGGAAGTATTCTAAATTCAGTTACTTTTGACAATAACTCTTATGTTAAACCACCAAAAAGCATGTGCGGCTAACCAAAGTTCGCGCACTGTATGCTTTCAAATGTAGATATGTCACCCGCAAAAATTGCAAATATTGTTCCACTAAAACAACAATCGTCTGAAATAGCATCAGAAATAAATATGACAGCCAAAATTATAGTAAATTACAAAACAACAAAATTTTCATTCATGAACGTACTTTCAAAAAGCAAATGCGATTCATTCATATATTCCTCTCCCCGAGCATGCCGTTGCCTACAAGCGGTTTTTGGCGGCGAAAGCAAAAGCTAAAATTCATAAATTAAATATATTTCTGAAATTTTATGAAAAGGGAAAAGTGACAACCCCTTTAAATATAAGTATTGAAAAAATATATTAGAACAAAATTGACTACATAGTTTATTTGTCCCTCATTATGTCCCTTATCATTCTTAACAGCCCATATTATATCTTGCTGCATCTCACGGTTTGTTTTTTGAAATACATAGAAATTATTGTTTTAAGTACCACTCGCTTAAGTATCCGCATTCGCTTATGTGCCATATTACTTTTGTATTTTTAAGAAACCACAAAAATCTGTATCTTTGATTGTGGCACATAATCGGGATTGACTGTATTTGTCAAGAAATGTAAAACTCGACTCGATTGATTTTCAACCTTACATAATGTATGGCACAATTTATGTCTACAATGCAAACTATCATTCAAGAGATGTAATCCTATTGTCAGAAACTCATCTTATATTATCTTGCAAGCTTAAACAATAACTACAAAAAATCGCTGCGGGGGCTTAAACCTGACGGCCATATTCTGCCCACCCCAGTTTAAAATTACAGGCATCAAATTTAAAGACTTTTTTGGAACACTAGGCCATAGATATCTAGCAGGTGGCGATTGCAATTAAAACACACGTATTGGGCTTCATGACTAATTAATTCGAAAAGACGACAGCTGTATAACACTATTATAAATAGGCACAATAGCSTTGAAATAATATCTCAAGGTAAGCCATATTGGCCTAGTGATCGTAACAAAATACCGGATTTACTAATAAAGATATGTTAACAACCTATATTCGTTGATCCAAAAGTGGATCTAACATCTTATAAAACGAATTGGCTGATATATAAAAAATACATGAGTAGCCAAATTAATATTGCGTACAAAATAGACACAGGAAGAGATATTGACGAAAGCATAAAAGAGCTCAATGATATAAAAATTAACGCAGCTGTCTTAGCAACACCAAAGAAAAGGCATACAAGATAAGAATAGCAAATAAACCCCCCTCTTCCACTCAGTTGTACGTAAATAAAAAAAAGGCTTAAGCGTCACGAAGAATTGAACACCGAAATGTATATAAAGGAGCTGCGTCCAAATTCACACAAGCAAAATTCCCTTTGCAAAGCCCAAAAGTCCATGCAGCCACCAACTAACTCCAACATGTCCATACGAGACATGAGTGGAAATTGGGCTCGAAGTGACGAGGAAAAAACTAATTGTATTGCAAATCACCCAGAAACCTAATTGCCCAAAGAACAACTTTGAGCTCTCCAGGTTACCCCACACAGTTAACGACTCACTCGAGTTTTTAAGACTTCACCTTCTGAAATTATTAGAATAATAAATGAACTTAACACAAAAAAGTCACCAGGACATGATAATATTACCCCAAAAATGCTTATTGGGTTACTAAATATTGCTGTAGAAGTGCTCACTTTGCTCTTCAATGCAATTCTTAATCTTTATGTATAAAGTCGCAGATTATCTTGATAGATAAAACTGGGAAGTACTTAACACAGCATTCTTCATACAGACCAATCATGAAAGTAATATAATACCAACGCACCAATGCGAGTTTCTTGAAAGACATAACACGATAAAGCAAATAAATAGTATTTCCAACGAAATAAGGAAAGTGTTTGAGCACCGGGAGTACGGTTCAGCAATATTTCTAGACGTGGCTCAGACGAGAATATTAGCCGAGCGCTTAAGGTCTGTCTAGCCAACTGCCCTTAAATGTGAATGAACAAAAGTGTAAGCATGTTAAATTTTCGCTTAGACCAAAAATGTGTCCGTCAGCAAAAATTAACAAAACTTTAGTACCCCAAACGAATGAAGTAACTTATCTTGGTATTCACCTGGATAGAATACTTACGTGGAGAAAACATATGTCTAGTAAAATAACTTGCATGAAGATAAGAGCTGCAAATTTAAATTGGMTTTTAAATAAATACTCCAAACTTAGCCTGGACAACAAACTGCTTTTATATAAAGCTGTCATAAAGCCGATTTGTATGTATGGCATTCAACTGTGGGGTGCGACCTGAGCAACTAATAATGTTATAATACAAAGGTTCCAAGCAAAAATAYTTAGAGCAATTACATATGTGTTCACCATGGTACATGCGTAACGAAAAATGATTTTAACACAAAAGGCAGATTCATTAAATAATAAAAAAAAGTTTTTCCAACGGAGTGATTCTATTTTCAGAGCTTCGGTGTAGCCATTTTTCTAAAGCTCATTGTTCCACCGAATGCGATTTACGAGGTGACTAATGAGCAAAGGACCATACATCTTCCGCACAGCCTATCTTTCGAAAATTCGTAACATCGACTGCAACATATAACAGGACGACAGTAATAAGTGACTTATAGAGTTTGGTCTTTGTTTGTCGAGAAAGGACTTCTCAATTGCCTACTCAGTTCGAGGTTGCACCTGTTGCAAGTCCGCGTTGAATTTCGAGGCTGATATTGTTATTGCTGTAAATACTGGCCACTCCCAAAATAATGACAATCAGATAACTTTCCCCACTAGCGTGAACTTCCGGATATAACTCCATCCGCCCGGTTACTACAGAAGGGAAAATATCTTTCTTCATGTCGAATAGTTGTGCCACAATGGAAAATTGGAATAACTTAATTTAACGAGTCGTATTTCTGTCCATTCAGCAGATTGCCTCGAGCTAGTGCTGTTTTTTTTTCTTGTTTCCTGTATATTTATTGTACATGAAATAAAAATATTTCTATCTATATCTATCTGTCCATTTATTTGAGTAGATTCATAGTTGTGGTTCAATTTTCACTTGAATATATATTTTAAAAATCCGCATCGATTCCACTTGTGCGTTGTTTTTTATTCGAGGTAAAAGATCACAAGTTTGCATTTTTTGTGTATATCTCTGCAACAATGAGAGCTACCGAAAAATTTGTAGATCGTAAAACTGTCTCCAAAAAAGATCTCAACACCTTTTCCTCTAGAAAGCATCGCTTTCGAGATATCGTGGCTTTAGACCTCAGCAAAATCGTATTTTCGACAATTTGCATGCATTTCCGCACCACCTCTGAGGTAGTATACACGACACTTTTTTTATCGTGGTTTTCCCAGTAGGAATACTCCACAATATAGTTTGATCTAAAGAATGTAATCTATTTTATTGATGAAACTTTATTTTTTATTTAAGATTAATAACAATTTTAACAGCAATTTTAACTCCAAACTATTATTATGAATTTCCAGTACCTAGGTGTTCGTGCAGTTAATATTACTAACAAATCTATAACTTCTCCAAAAACGATAGTTGGATTGGTGCGACTGAATTGTTCAATTGCGGCTTCAATAATGAGGATATTAGTGTCAATTTGAGCTTGTTCCACAACAATATTGGCATGTGAAAATTCTTCACATAACATCCTAATCAAACGAGATTTATCGTGAGAATTAGCAAGAAACTTCTGTTTGTTTGYCGGAACAGTCATTGACAGTGTAACCGTCACATATTATAGTAACGTTGTGACGAAATGTCTACGAACATGCTGAAGATATTTGTCCAAAATTTCATCAAATGTGTTCTCTCGATTCCACACAACACGATGTAACAAGTAGTCATCGATGATGTAAGTAGCATTTGTACTATCGATATCAATGTTTAATTCGTTCAAAGCAATCATAAATGACTGACTTCTGTGTCGCATTGCAATTGCATCCAAGAGCGATAAGGGGTAAGGGGATAATTCGTACTCGAAGAATTTTTAAGCTCACTTCAATGTCTTTGTAATACTCATGCGTTGAAATAATAAATTGCCGGTGAAACAAATGAATGTTGAACTTCCCAATTTCTCAGTTATAATGATTCTATTACCGTAGTTTAACTTGAGTTTTGACTTAATTGCTCTATTATCGATCGAAAGTTCTTTGCAAATATCTTTCAATTCTTGTATTGAAAATTGATAATCATCATGATTTTCAGTAAATGCAAATATTTCTTCCATCGCTGAAGTAATAGAATTACTTTCAGGACGATCCACTCTACCTCCATTAATGGTTTTCAGGAACAAAATGTAACCGCTGTGGTACTTAGCCTCAGCCTCAGCCAACTAAGTCATATTCATAGTGCAATCGGGCAATGACACTTCTTGCTAACTCATCAGAACCAGTCTGAGCTTCCTTCAAGATGGCTTTCTCAAGGGTCAAGGGTTGAAACTTGAGACACTCTTCGTCGAAGATGCTGAGCTTTTTTCATTTCAGTCGTTTTATCTGCTTCATTGCCACAGAACAAACAGCATTTATTGAAACAAAAAGACGATTCATTACCTTGTGCTCTAGTACGCGGAGGACTAATCCCAGATGCGTTGGCTATCTCCGCCTCACACTGTTTTTTAGCTGCAGTATGATATACGGTACTGCTTATGTAACGTTACAGATGTTTTGTCCTTCAAGTATTCATCGAACCCAAGGGTGATGGATTAGTAATTGAAAAAAATCAAGAAAGTCTTTAGCCCACGATTAATTTCCCTTTCAGTCAAAGATTCATTACAAATAATGCAAAGTCTGACATTTTTTCAAAATTTAGTGACGGTTAAAAAAGATAATATAATTCACAAGCAGGTTTATTCACTACGAAAAAAACTGACTGCAATTACTAAAGTTATGTTCGTCGGGAAAAGCAGGTATACGCTGGTTTCGACCCGAAAAATGGAGGTTCGCAGGCAGATGTTTCTCAAGGTCAACCGCCCAATAGAATTAGCGGCGGACGATGACTCTCTCAGAGTTGTTGTTGTTTTTTTTGTTGTTTTTTTGTTTAAATGGTTAATGATGCATGCTGGCTACGTATGAGTGCATATTTTCTATGTTTAAAATAGCCATAACTCGAAAAAAGTGCACCTTAAAAGAAAAAGCGTTGAGATATTTTTTGTAGACAATTTTACGATCTAAAAATKTTTCCGTAACTCTCATTGTTTCGGAGATATACGAAAATTTGTGACCTTTGACCTCGAATTAAAAGCAACGCACAAGCAGGATCGATGAGGACTTTCGACATGTCATTTGTAATGAAGGATCCATTCCTTTACAAAAATGCAGCTGGTTGGGAATTAAAGAAAACCTGAGTCATAATTATGTTCAGACCAAAAGTTTAAAGAATTAGATTACATTTAATTACATTCACTAATCAGTTCCCACTCCCGTCTGAAAGATGAAAAAACAGCAGTTTATATCATTGAAGAATTCACATCGCTTAATATTTATCAAAACAGAAGATTCGTATAGTATTTTGAAATAAAAGTCGTCTTCTTTTAAACATTTTCCATATAAGGAAATAACGGACGCATTTTTTCATTTTCAGGTGAAATTAGATTCATTGATTTAAAAAAGATATGATTGTTTACATTTTTTCTCTTCGTAGTATCTAAATCAGCTGTCATAAATTAAAAGATTTCCAATGCTGACAAGTAGATGGCGCAAAATCAGAGTCGCACCGAGAAAGTAATTTTTTTATCACGAAATCATGATAAATTTATAGGATTAGTGGAATAAACACTCAACAGCAAATCGTGTGATTAAGTGTCATTCTGAACATGGTGTTGACGCCGCCCCCGCACAATTTCTTTTGCCACTGTATCGGCAGAGCAATCTTTTCTTTTCCTCTTTTCGAAGAATTAATCCGCGCGCAACTAAACAATAACTAAAAAGTTGCGCGCTCTCTCCTTTTGCGACCACTCACCGGTGCAGACGTGGTAAGTGTGTTTCCAATTTATTATATTTAAATATATTTATTATAAGAAACCCTTTGTTTTTATTTAACATTTTGTGGAATAACTTGCGYCGACCGTTTCCCCACGGCCAACCACATCTACGGAACGAACGAGCACCGTGCTCCACCACCCGAATTCGAGTCGTCTCGCCGACTTCGGCGTGCTGGTAACTTCCTTTCGGATTGGCGCCATGGCAACGATCGATTGAGACTCGATTCGTCTTAGCGACATTGTCCGGATCGAACGAGACTCGATTCGTCTCATCGGCCACCCCATCGGAAGCGAAGGCGTGGACGAGACGTTCGTCGTCAAGCAGGTGCACGCCGTATTATCAAGGAGAGGGGGTCAACTCATCGCCCGAAATACGTCGCCAGAATATATAATATCCGGCGTCGTATAACATCGGCACAATAAAGTGCACTGGCTGCAAACGCATCTCATATTCACCACCTATCCAGGATCGAGTTAGGCTCGAGTCGTCTCGCCGACCTCGGAAGGTGCCGACTTCTATGCAAATTGGCGGCATGGCAATGACCGACTGAGATTCAATTCATCTSAGCGGCATTTCCCGGACCGAACTTGACTCGATTCGTCTCGTCGGCCACCCCATCTGTAAAGAAGACGTGGAAGAGAAGTGCAGGAGCCAGTTAGTTAAGTTAGTTTTAAGTAACCTATTGTAAACTGCATTTACAGTAATACTGCAAGGCGGGGAGAATGTTGACGCCGCCCCCGTACAATTTCTTTTGCCACGTCTGTATCGGCAGAGCAATCTTTTCTTTCTTCTTTTCGGAGTTTTAATTCGCGCGCAACTAAACAATAACTAAAAAGTTGCGCGCTCTCTCCTTTTGCGACCGCKCACCGATCCAGACGTGGTAAGTGTGTTTCCAATTTATTATATTTAAATATATTTATTATAAGAAACCCTTTGTTTTTTATTTAACATTTTGTGGAATAACTTGCGCCGACCGTTTCCCCAGGGCCAACCACATCTACGGAACCAACGAGCACCGTGCTCCACCACCCGAATTATCACATGGTATTCGCCTATTTTGACTGGACTAACTCGTATATGTCTGCATTGATAACTCCCTCTTAAATTGCACCGTTGTAAAGAAATAGAGTAATTGAAAATAATCACTTTAAAGGTTCGCTCCAAATCTCACAAATAAATGCTCAAGAAAAATATTTCGGTAGAGGTTCAGGAGACCGGCTTTTCCGAAAACATGCAACAATTTTCACGGAAAGTGTTTTAAAATTCGTGTTTTTACGAATATATATATTTTTTTGCTGTTATGTTTTTATTTAAGGAACGAATCCTAAAATACATTCTACCTATAACAGTTCTTTTACTTTCGTGGTATAGTTTACAAAATTACATATGTCTAAGTGTCTTTGAACATAATTTGTACATATATGCAAATCAGTACCATTTATGTCGTCAAATACTGATAGCAATGCAACCTTGGTATTTCTATGGTAAAGAAAGAAGAAGAAGACAGCAGAATTAAATATACTATATATCTAAATTCCGAGATCACCCAAACCCTTTGGCTAATACTTTAATACATTCCTGCGATCAAACACGCCTTAAAAGAAGAGATATACTAAGGAGCAACATATCACCAAACCAGCTGAACCACTTACTKGGCACTGTCTAGTTTTTAAATAAATTTAATATTTTTTAACTATTTGTTAGGATTTAAAAACAAAAAGCAGATTCAATAAAAAAAAGGTATTGAAAAAAAGGTTTTTCCAACGGAGTGATTCTCTTCCTCTGCTTCCGCCGGTGGGTACTGCATCGAATATTTTCAGAGCTTCCGTGTTTTCGTCCATCGAACCCGATGTCCGGGTCGGTTGCAGTAATATAGACGCGACTGTCGTGGGAACGAGCTTCGATAAGTGTAGCCTTTGTCCTAAAGCTCATTGTTCCATCGAATGCGATTTTCGCCGTGACTAATGCGCAAAGGACCATACATCTTCCGCACAGCCTATCTCTCGAAAAYTCGTAACGTTGACTTATCAGATGTTGCCATCGTCCATGCTTCGGCAACATATAGCAAGACGACAGTAATAAGAGACTTATAGAGTTTGGTCTTTGTTTGTCGTAACAGGACTCTACTTCTCAATTGCCTACTCAGTTTGAAATTGCACCTGTTGGCAAGTCTGCATTGAATTTCGAGGCTGACAATGTTACTGCTGTAAATACTGGYCACTCCCAAAATAACGACAATCAGAGAACTTTCCCCACTAGATTGAACTTCTGGATAGGACTCTGATTATTTGGATTCCCAACTTAGTGGGAGGCACGCCTTTCCATCACTTACAAATGCGGTGGATCTCAGATAGATTATATGAAAATTTTATTTTTTATAACAAATTGTTTWACAATTAATCTATATATATAAAAATAAGTGGCAATTTAATGGTACGCTATAGCTCAAGAACCACTGAACGGATCAACTTTTTTTAGGGTACCTTCGGGCCTATGAGTAGATGGTTTCTGTGAAGTTTGCATTGCATTGGACAAGTGGTTTCAAAGATATATGGTCTGTTCTGAAATGCACCATGTTGCGCAAACTGCTTTTGCCCGACCAGCAGCACTGCAAAATGTAAGTATTAGAAAAAAGTCGCACCTCAGCTAGCTAGCAAGAATGATGCATAACGAGGCATCTCGACAGGATAGAATATATAGAATACGAACTGTCAAATCTATAACTATTGCCATTGCCAAATCTGTATGTTGGCATTTGCTATCATGATATAAT
>NW_017537122.1:140953-150585 GCF_001853355.1 Bactrocera latifrons
ATTAAATAAAACAGATTTTTCGAACTTTCACAACAAAAAAAATTAAACTTCACCAACACAACAAAAATCGAATGAAATGACTTAAGAAATTTTTTTTTTTTGAAATAAAACAAATATTTTGAACTTTCACATTAAAATAGAAATGCTAGAAGTTTCCATTATAGTGTTGCATGGGTGTAGCAACGCACACCGGGCCCCGCTGGTTAGTGTTATATAAATAAGTGGAACCGAGGGTAATGAAGCGATTCGTCGATTAGTAGTTGATAGGTTAATTGCAGCTTACAAGATTGGAGTCCAAAAACGGATGTTGATCGTAGCGAAAAATAAAATCGAATGTGTATCATCGAATTGAGCCTCCCATCCCGATGTCCATCCTTTTTGTTGAGTGCATAGTATATACAGTAGATAACCTTTTCGTGGTAGCTTTCTGAGGGGTGAATAGCGGCTATCTTGGATTTTCAGAGGTAGCAACGCAGTGCTGTATATATTGAGGTAGTAAATACTTAGCAAATTTATTCTATAAAATAACAAAAACTATAAATATTGTTGCTTAATATAAAAGGAAATTATTTATTAATGACACATATTTACTAATATTTGATTAAAACGCCATAGTGTCCCATATCTCGTCCTTAAAAATATCATTTACTGATTGCCAGATATTCTTTATGTAGTGAGTTYTTATTAATAAAATGTAGCCCTGTTTTCAGATTTCTCGGTGGTGAGTTTTCTTCTGAATGTATTTGTTTACATTTGACCGACAGAAAATAAAGTGCAGCTTTCCATATTCGAACATTCAAATTAAATCAAAACAAAGTTTAGTTTGTATAAAATTACTAAATATTTTATTTAAAGTTTAAGTTTTAATAATTGTAGTGAGCATAGGTTTTATACAATAGAAAATGTCCGTTGAACCAGATATCGCCACAGAAGCGGTACTTAAACGAAGTGAAAATATACCCATCGTGCGGGGCTATGATTGGAATCAAGGAATTGATTACTCAAAATTATTTGCGTCGTATGTTAATATGGGGTTTAAAACTACTAACCTTGTGTAGGCAATAAGAGAAATCAATCTAATGGTAGTGTAACCAAATTTTTATGGAAAGGTTTATGTATTTTAAAATATTCTTAACTTAATTGTAGGCAGCAGCCGTTGAAACCTGAAGAAGCCGATTTGCATGAGACGGAAGAATTCATTAGACGAAAACACAGCTGTACAATATTCCTTGCATTCACATCTAATCTGTATTTGTAATATCTATTTTAAATATAAATCGCAAGTATTTCCTATGCTCTAATTGTATATACTATTAGTGTTTTACAAAAGTTTTACTATTTTATGTAACATTCACACATGCATGTGGAGTGGTCCGTGGTTGTAGTTGGTCGGTTCGTTTGTCTGTCCCTCATTCGTCTTCGTATCTACTGTTTCGTTGTCACTCCAATTCGTCCGCTGCTGTCACATCTATTACCTACGCAGTGTTGCATTTCCATTTCAGTCTTATTGTACGTTTACACAGTCCTACATTCGGCTATCCTGACTGTTCATTCGGCCCCGAATGATGGGTTCCACTTCTTCAAAAATCCAGCAATTGTTATAGTGCGTCTTGGTCCTTCATGATCACCGATTTTCTCGATTTCATATCTTCCGTGTTCCATCTTCTTTACAATTCTATATGGGCCGAAGAATTTTGCTTTAAGTCTCAATCCTGCTCCATACTGCGTTCGCTTGATGGCTACTAGCTCGTTTTTATTATAGTCGACCTCTACTCTTCGCCTTTTGTTAAATGTTCTCCTATTTTCCTGCTGAATCCTAGCAATATTATGTCATGCCTCCTGACGAATTACTTCGCGTTCTGCATCGAGCTCTTCGATGGCTGATTCCTCCAGCAGTTCGAGTAAATGTGGTATTCCTTTCAATCGCATCTCAAGTCCAGTCGTACTTCTAAAAGGTGATTTCCTGCACACGATCCACGTGCTTATACCAGTTTCCAGAACTCTCGTTTCCTAACTTAGCTATCATCGGAATAATAATCTGGTGCATGCGTTCTACTTGCCCGTTCGCTCGTGGCACTCCCGTAGCTATTAATAAATGCTGGATTTCCTCATCCTCGCAGAACTGTTTAAATAAATTCGACGTAAAGGCCGCGCCTCTGTCTGTTATGACACGTCTTGGATTTCCGAAAACGGCTGCTCTTTTCATTAAGCATTCGACGACTGTATCAGCTCCAGTGTGCTTAGTTGGATATAGCCAAACGACCTTGGACAATACGTCCACCATCACAAGGATGTAGTTATATGCCTTTTTTGTCGACTCCAGCGGCCCAACGTGATCGAGATGTAGCGTTCCCAAGGCTTGTCCTCTTTACTAATGGGACTTAGAAAACCTTCCATCTTTCCTGACTTCGTATCGTTGACGATACACTCTACGCAACTTCTTACAACCTCTGTTGCTTTCCTATTTAAATTTGGTATATAAAATTTTCTTTTTACTGCTTCTTCCGTTTTCGTTTTAGTAGTACCTCGAGTTCGTACGAATGGTACCTTTCCTCTGCTGGTTTTGTCTTCCGACTCATGTATTGAACTGGATGGAAGGCTTGATCGTCGAAGTCCTTCTGAAGTAGCTGTGCTCCGTACCCGGACATACAAGCGTATGTATGAACCTCAGTCACTGCCTTCGGATTGTATAACAATAGGACTGGTGCGTTTATCAATGCTGACTTCAACTTCTGGAATGCCTCCAACTACTTGTCGCGCAACTCGAACTTAGCCTCTTGTTGTTGTTCCTAGCATCAATGCTCATCTTTGCAGTCTCATGACGGATTTCTATCACGGATTTTACTGCGATACTTCCTAACGGCTCCCATATACTGCTCCTCATCTTCATGCAGCCTTGTGCCCACGTTTAATTTCACATCAACACAACTCAACTTCGCTGACCCAACACTATTATCTTTCCTTACTGCTCCAGTATTCACCTTCTCCTTGCTCTGTGACTTTTCCTCCACCTTCTTTTGCCTGAACTCGGCGCCATCTTCCGTAACGAAAAAATCGACTTGTCTCAGAACGTCGTTACCAATCACGAGCGCATATTTGATGTCTCGCTCCCTCACTACGTGAAATTTTACTTCCAACTTTATGTTGTATATCTCGATGGATGTGGTAAAGCTACCTATAGTTGTAAGTTTGCTGGTACCGATACCCATCAACTGTCGCTATTCACTACTTAAGTCAACATCCAGACTAAGTATGTTTAACGTATCGTGACGTATAATACATAAGTCGCTACATGCGTCTATTAATGCCGACGCAAATTTTCCATTGAAACTTACATCCTTAAAAATCAATCCACTCCGCTTCTCCAATTATACGATTTCTCCTTCATCCGTCATATTATTGACGCTGCTTCGTTCCGGTTTAGGAGTTTTCCTTCCTGCCTCACAGTTAGCTGCACGATGACCCTCTTTACCGCATTGTCTTATTGCGTGGACAGCTTCTAGCAAGATRTGATGAATCCCCACAGACAAAACATTTCCTGCTAAATGGAACTGCTTTCTGGAAATCCTTGTTTGACGACGATGAGTTCTCCTTGTTCCCATTCACGGATTGTGACTGGCTGTAACGAATCTTCTCRTATACCTTGATTTACTCTTTCAAATCCTGTATAGTTTTCGCCTGGTATAGGTTGCTTTTGTTCGACCTTGAGTTCGGTATGCCTTCGATGAAATATTCTATTAGGCTTCAGTCATCTAGCCCTATCGGTTTCCCAAACTCTATTAAAACGTATAAATATTCTCGAAGGTCTTCCCCATGCCGCTTCCGACGACTACGTAAAGTACTGTGTACTTCAATCAATGATAATGCTATACCAAATTCCTGCCGCAACGCTAGTTTTAGTGAACTCCAACTGCTTATTCCTCTTTGGCTTCTTATGAAAATCTTTGCCACACCCTTCAACAATTGTTTTGTGTAGATGAATTTCTGCAGCTCGTTCCAATACACTGCTGATGCGTTTGCCTCAAAATCTTCAAGCCATTGTTCGAAACTTGGACGACCTGTTCCTTTAAACGAAGTCATTGAGTCCTTAACATCTCGGAGAGTAAAGTTGTGGTATTCGTCTTYAACCTCACGTACATACATTCATAATTTACAGTTTTGTACAAAGAATCGATAATATTGAAAAAAAAAATCTTAATTTTAATGATAATATTTTCTTTTAGTTTGCGTTACAATATTCGTTTTCCCTCGTACAATTTTAATAACWTTTTTGTTAAACGAATTTTATTACAATATTCGTTTTAACTTTTTCGCATAATGTTTTTAATGAGAAATGTTTTCTATAAATCGAATTTTTAAAACGTATTTTCATCAATAAAAGTTTGTTGCGATATTCGCCACAACTTTTCACAAAATTTTCACAAAAATATTCAATAACTTATTTTACGTTATTCAAAAAATGTATAATTGTATACCAAAAAGGTTTCTCCAATGAAATGTAACGCCACCTCCAACTGTACTTTACCGTACTGTATATGCCCTGACGCTGATGCTGATGCTGCTACTACCGCTGATGCTGTTACTGCTACTGCTGCTGCGTCTTCGCCGACGCTGCGCCTTTTTGCAAGCGCTCCTCGACGGCAAAGCTGTACCGCCCGTAAGTTATGTGGTTTGAGTCCCGCAATTTTYGCACACCACGGACCACTTATAAGAATGAACGCGTTTAAATGTATAAAGATTTTCAAATTGATCCCGCAAAATCGCACTTTAAAATCCCGAAATCAAATTTCATTTCTGGCACCACTTGTAGGATACTTTCTAAAAATTCACGCTTTCCTTTTATATTTGTAATATTTATTATATATAAATTTGTAATATTTATTATAAATATAAATCGCAAGTATTTCCTCTACTCTAATTGTACATAGTATTAGTGTTTTACAAAAGTTTTATTATTTTATGTAACTTTATATGCACACATGCATATAGTCCTCCTTCAGAAAGGGGATCCACCCAAGTATAAGATGAACAATTTTATGAATTGGCACAAATTTCGGGGTTATCTTTACCAACTCTGTGGCAGATGTAAACTGCCAAATTCTCAAGTCCGTCGATGTTGAGAATCTCCAAGTCATCAATTTTTTTCAGTTGGACCAGTGGTGTTTAGATCTACTGACGCACGTTAAAAAATATTACCAAAAATATAATAAGCATACATACATACCTATAAATAAATGGAATAAATTGTTTGTTAAATTTATTATTATAATTGGGATAGGAAACAGTGGTAAGTATGCAAAAACTTAGTTTGTATGTAAGAATTGGCATTTGTTAACATCRGTTCATTTTTATAATAAAATATTTTCTGTATTTTTACGTTTATAATGCTATGTACTTTTAATATTTTAATAATTACCGGTTAGAGGTAAGTAATTCCCTTCCAAATCTGGGGTGTGGTCGACTTTAATATTTCCTTTATTTGTGACCGCTCCTTCGTGGTGACCAATTATATAGGAACGCAGCCCATACTTGAACTCCTACGTGTCAGGGTGATCGTGAAGACCGCATTTTAACCTGATTACACCAAAAAATTTCTAGTAATTTCATTGCATTCCGCGAGCTTAAACCTGGAAGAGTATTTGGTTATAAAAGTAAGTTATTGTAATCAAAAAGATATAATTACCCATTATAAACGGCAAATTGGTTTCGGAGGCTTCTGGAGCGCAGTGCACTTCACAAATGAAGGCATTTTTAACAAAAAATTAATCCATTGTTTTAGTACTGTTTTATACTTAGGGAAATGGAAAAATCTCCACTACGTAACAATATTTTTAACATTGTTATTATTGCATAAAATTTCTCAATTAATACTTCACTCGAAAGTACAATTCGAATTCACATTCAAAGGCGCAGGCTACGCATTCTGAATGATGCACATTAGAAGAGCAAAGGAAAATAAATTAAGAAAATATACTTATATGTGTAAGTATAGCTTAGTATTCAGCTCTCAAGAAATGTAAAAACTTCATATAAAAAAAACGCTGGTATGCATCACTACAGAAATCTAGTACTAATCTTTAATATATAAAATGAGAATATGGCAAACCTGGTTTTGCGAAGAATTCAACAATTGTTTCTTAAAGGAAATTCAAGGTAATCGTTAAATTCATCCTAAATTAGTTATATCATTTTGAAATGTACTTTATTTTTATAATATAATACAACCGTCTTAATACTTTCTCTACTAAGCTTTCTATTACCGAAATTAAAATTCCGTTGTTGTTGTTGTTTTAACGGTTATCTAATCCCCGTTTGTGTGGTAAGGGTCATTTGAGTTGTCATAGAGACAATCTAACGGGAGGCCCAGGAAACGTGCTGTTTCGACGGGGTCGGACCAGAGGGAAAAGGGTGTTAGATGGGTGGGGTTGGTTGGGCATGCAAAGAGGTGGCCTGTATCATGCAGGGACTCGTTGCATGCAGGACATACATTGGGTATGTCTGGGTCAATTCTGGATAAGTAGGAGTTTAAYCTGCTACAATATCCAGAACGAAGTTGCGCTAGGGTCACTCGCATTTCTCGCGGAAACTGGAGCTCCTCGTCTGCAATAGGTGGTGGTTTAACTCCAAGAGCGCCATTCACGGGAAGGGAGTCGGTGAAGGTGTTGATGGCTCAATTGTGGATGAGGGTCAGTACCTGTCGAAAGTCAGTTGCGTCCGAAGTCCGGTCGGCGTACTGTACGACGTCGTCGACGTAGTCAAGGAAGGACCTTTTGATGCTCCTGGCAGGCGGTTCCAGCTTGATTCGTTCGGAAACAACCTAGCAGAAACTGAGAGGAGTTCATTATGCTCCTTTACAGGAAGCATAAGCATCTCGCTGTGGAGGTGTTCAATGAGAGACATCAAAAGACATCCTGTCGTTGTCCGGAGCGCAGTATTCTGGCAGGTCTGAAGTTTCCTCATCTGCGTTCCACTTCATACAGGTGACTATATTGATGCTGCGTAGTTAACGACCGGCCGGCCGATTGTCTTGTAAGTCGCCAACAACGTTTCTTTGTCTTTTCCCCATATGCAGTCGGCTAGCGACTTGAGGATCTTGTTGCGGCTCTGTACTTTGACGACAATCGTGGTCGTATGAGGAGAGAAGGAGCATAGACTATCGAAAGTTACGCCTAAAATCCTAAGGTTATTGACAGCTGGAATTTTGACGCCATCGACTGCAATATTAAGATCAAGTCTATACTCCTTCGTAAAGTTCGGGAATACGGTCGCTATGGATTGGGTGGGGGAAAGTGTGAGGTTTCGTGCAGTGAGGAAACGAGAAAGGTAGGAGAGGTAGTAGTTTACTTTCGAACACATGCCATCGATTCCATTGCCCGACGTCAATATCGTAGTCATCAGCGTACGAGGTTATGGAAACCCCCYCTGGTGGTTGCGGGAGTTTCGAGATGTAGAAGTTAAACAGTAACGGGGAGAGGACACCACCCTGCGGAACCCCCTGATTAATTCTTCTCAGTTTGGATGTTTCACCTCGAAATAGTACGGATGACTGACAACCGCTCAGATAATTCATGGTCCACCTCTTTAGGGCTGGARGAAGCGTAGCTTTTTCGATATCCTGCAGTAGCGTTGTGTGGTTTACTGTGTCAAAAGCTACGAGGAKCGCTCTCTCACTRGATAGTTTCTGGTTGAGGCCACGAACTATCTGAGCGTTTATGACGCTAAGTGCTGTGGTGTTGCTGTGCACTTTTCGGAATCAATGCTGGTGACTGACTAGGCTCAGGTGGTGAGTGAAAGTCGGGAGTAACAAGGCCTCAAATATCTTCACTACTGGGCAGAGGAGAGTTATCGGGCGATAAGATTCCCCTTTGTTGGCGGGTTTCCCAGGTTTCAGTAGTGGGACCACTCTTCCGATTTTCCACACATCGGGTATTTGAAGAGTGGTCAGTGACAGGTTGAGGACCTTGGTGAGGTAACTTACTCCCGTCGGGCCTAGATGCTTTAGCATTAGCATGTTGATTCCATCAGGGCCAATGGATTTGAATGATTTTGCTTTATTGATGGCGCTCTGAACCTCTTCATCGGTGGAAGTAAGCGGCGCGCAGTTGTTTGGCATTTGCGCAGCCATCGGTTAACACATCTCTTGGCTTTATCTGCCGAAGGGTGCAGTGTAAACTGCTGGCTAAAACAGCTCGCGCATTTCTTCGGGTCCGAGGAGGCACGACCGTTAAATTGAACTTCAACTCGGTCGTCATGTCTCTTCGGATTAGACAAAGCTTTGACAGTAGACCAAAGCTTACTCACACCGGTGGATAGGTTGCAGGACTTCAGGTGCTCTATCCATTTCGTCCGCTTACGGTGGTTTACCCTACGCCGAATCTCCAAAGTGAGATCCCTTATTCGGGGATCTCCGGCACCGGCACCGGCATGGCGTAAGGTGTCACGCTCATTAGCTAAAACGGCTGCTTCGGCTGGAAAWTTGGAGCGGATTTCCGCTATTCTTCCAGCCGGGATGAAGCGGGCGGTAGCTGCTGCGATCACCTTGCAGAATTGACGTTCGCCAACGATACGTCCTTACGGATAGGTAGAGCTCGACATCGCCTGACCATATAGCTATGCCCTGACATTCTAGGGTAGTATCCCTGCGGTCGATGTCCTCATCGATTAGACGATACTGCACGGAATTATGCAATATGAAGGCTAGGCCGCCACCATTATCTTGCTCGCGATCTTGACGTAAAACGTTGAAACCGACACAACTCAGAAGATCTGAGCGCCTGTTTAACTTGGTTTCTTCGACTGCAGTCACAGTGGGAGCTATGTTACCTGTGTGAGCTCCTGACCGTGGAGGTCATCTGTTGTATGTGCAGATTGCACACCCGTATAGGCTTGTGTCGCAGTATTGCACAGGGAACATGGGGCCACGTAACGCGTGGTCCACTCCCCATGGGTCTTAAAGCCTGAACAGGTCTTAAGATGGCTCTATCCATTGCATGTATTGCACCTGACCGAAGTGGAGCTTCAATGGAGCCTTTTTGCGCATACGCAGCAGAAACATTCCTCCGAGCCCGGGTTGGACCCAAAGCGAGCACGGGACAGAAGGATACGGAGCAACAAGCAAGGCGATGCTCTAATGACGACATACTCAAATTAGTACTCACCGATCCAAACGGGATTAGATCGCCGAAAATGCCGTCGGTATGTGTGTAAATGGGATATGTTGCCTCTTTGAAATTTTCATAGAAATGAAAACTGCGCTGTCAAACTGTGAGAGATTATTGCCTTCAATATAACGTATTATGATAACAAAGTCCCAAATACAGATTTGGCAACGGCAATGGTAATAGATTTGACAGTTAATATGCCATAATGAATGTAATGAATTGTGTGGAAGAGTGTAATTTTGCGGAAGTCAAAGTATTATTTTTCGCCAAAGCCCGTGAAATTTCTGGATTAAGTTCAACAATTTTTATTACTGAACAATGGATGGAGGATGGAGTCATGTGTAGAAGTTCACGCAAGTGAGGAAAGTTTTCTGATCGCCATTCACGTGGGAGTGGCCAGAAACGATTCTTTTACATATGACTCAAGCAGCTCACGACTTCCGGTCCTTGACCAAGTATCCTCTGGGTAGC
>NW_017537122.1:153565-155130 GCF_001853355.1 Bactrocera latifrons
AGGAAGAGGAAGACCTCCACTCCGTTGGAAGGACCAAGTGGAGAAGGACCTGGCTTCACTTGGAATATCTAATTGGCGCCACGTAGCGAAATGAAGAAACGACTGGCGCGCTGTTGTTAACTCGGCTATAATCGCGTAAGCGGTGTCTACGCCAATCAAGAAGAAGAACAACACATACTAGTATCCAAACTCTTAAACCAGATTTGCCAAAAATTTGCAATCGATTGTATAAGGGATATTTGTGTTATAGCAATAAACGATTGTTACTGTGAAAATTTGAAAATCTTCACTTAGATGACGAGGTTGCTATTATTCCAACTATTAGTGGAGAGTAAAAGATATGGCTAATTTTTTACCCATTACCCGGGAACCCTTGGATGTTGCAGCTATTACAAATTCAGTGTTTCATGAAGATTGTGGTGCTGTTTCCTTATTCGTAGAGACGACTAGAAATTCGTTTGACGAAAAAATGGTTTGTATTTCAGTGCTTTAAATAATAAGAGTCAGATACTACGGCAGCATGATTGTTCATTATAGGTACATTCGCTTGAATATGAAGCATACGGGACAATGCCTCTGAAAGAATTTTAAAAAATTTGCGATTCAGTGCGCTCCAATTTGAAAGATGTAATGAACATCGCAATACACCACCATCTCGGTTTAGTTGCACCAAAGAAAGATGTGTAGTTATTGCTATATCGTCTCTCCCTCGAGAAGACGCATTTAAGGCAGTTTCATACTCTATTGAAATTTGAAGAAATCTGTACATATTTGGAAAAAAGAATTGTATAGCGATGGAGATTCAACTTGGAAAGAAAATAAAGAATGTCAGTGGGTTAAGTAACTGCATATTTAATAAAATATATTACAGAGATGGGCACAATTCCAATTTCATTGGCGCCGCGATCTGAAGGTACCGTTGGAAAGAATAAGTCCTCCTGATTAAAAAATATATAGATACCGCATACGCTTAGTTTAGGAGATATTCGACCTTTAAGTTCAAAAATTCGCAAAATTCGTATATTTCAAGACGCTATTTCACCACATTAAACACACTTTATTCACATTTTTCACTTCAGATTCATTAAATTACACTACAAACTTGTAAATAACTCCATATCTTACACTTTTATACCGCATTTATACGGAAATTCGGTTTTTTTTACCCCTCCGCCAAAGTAATCGGAATCGCGCCCAGAGATGGAATATGCAAAAATAATGTTGCAAACAAATATTCAGAATTTTTAAAATTTTCACGATTAAAAATTCAAAAATATGCACTAATAACAGGTAAGGTATTTCTCTATCTCATTAAATTTACACACGTTTTTCACTCTGTATATTTATATATACACATATAAGTTCAAATTTCAATTTTATTTTGTAATATTTCACCTAAATTTATAAATTTAAAAATCACTTAGCGAACTCGGCGTTGCAAAGGTTAGATTGTTTACAATTATGAGGAAAACGAGCGTTGTCACATCTTAAACGCCAAATATRTAGGATTCTTAACGATTTTTCTTGGTTTGTTATTTTGCGTGATTCTTTTTTCTACATTAATT
>NW_017537122.1:163331-172077 GCF_001853355.1 Bactrocera latifrons
ACTTTACACCTAAGACTTAATTAAGCAATAACTATACATTTTATATTTACATCAGCGAGCCGAAGGTCCTGGCAGCCAGTGCTCCTTTTTTCGTGGAAAAGTAATTGTATTATTGTTTCACGTTTTATAAATAAATAAATAAATAAATAAACTTTTTCCACATATTATACATTTTACATGTACTATGTATATGTATAATATGTGATTTATATTTAACATATATAATTAAAACTCTATGATAATATAGTATTATAAAATTTATATAATATCATGTCGGGATGACTGAAGTACTTTCGCGTAGTACACCTTTCTACGTTAGCAGCCTTCGGCCGCGCTTTAAAAAAATAACCCTGGCGTGCAATGTTTTGTTTTTGTTTGCACTTTCATGTGTTTTTGTTTTTTGTTTTTTGTTTTTATTAACTATAAAAAATATCTCTAAAAACTAACCCTGCTAGAGCAATACTTAGGGTGACTGAAGGACTTTCGCGTAGTATGCTAAAAAAATAACCCTGGTCGAGCCAAGACCCAGGGTGACTGTATCACATCGTACCGCTCAATTTATTCATCATTGTTAGCTCATGTCTTGATGTCCACTACGAGTATAAAAGCAAAATTTTAATATATAGATTTCGAGCGTAAAAATGAAAAGAAGTGGTCGACCAAAATGATAAATATTTGTTTATTAATTTATAAGTATAAATATAAAAAAGATTGAAGTGAGATTAGAAATACGAAAAGACTTTTTCGACTACCAATATAATCACTTTTTCTCCATATAACAACTGTAGACGTATATTCGCGGTGTTTGATTCAAGCAAGAAAATTACATCATCATTAATCATTAAATTCTTCATAGTCACCCGTTTCTTCCTCTTCACTGTCTTCTTCCTCTTACTCGATTTGTCTCGACTGCTCCAAGAATAGAGATATATGAGTTATATCTTCATCAATTTCAGAACAATCTTCGTCTGTTGCGTTTGATTTAATGTTCGTGCAAGATTGGCTTTGACAATTGGTACATACCGATGAACAATACAATCCGAATTTTCTGCACCCGCAATTGTTTGTGCAGCCTTTTTTGCAATTACAAAAAATTGTTTCAGTAATTTTTCTGGAGCAGGTGGCAGTACAGTCTGAATTGGCTCCAACCTATTATTCATGAATTTCCAATCCTAATCTTCAGAATTTAGATCATTGCCTAGCCACACTTACACTTGGTAGAACACACTAAACAAGTTGTGTTGTTAACGCTTAAGTACAAAAAATAAGAGAAAGTGGCAGCTTTACGATAGTCACTTACAAACAAACCAGAAAATATGGTGGCGGATCGTTTTTTTTTTCGATATATACTATTGCAATAGCACTATCACAGCGAAACTGAGTGATCTGCGAGCTCACGCTGCAACAAAGAAGCACACAAGTGCCATGAGTGACTTTACCCAGGCGAAAAAGCTCAACTTTGCAGGAGCATCTGGAAAGGGAGGATCACTGTGCCTTTTTATTGCACAGCATACAGCAATGGCGCAAATTGACCACTTGGGGAGCCTATGCAAAAACGGAATAAATCTGCACCGGACCAAATACACAAAGGTTTTAAAAAATGTAGTGGGACCACACTTTTCTGAAGACTTACGCGAAGATATCGGAGAATCAAAATTCAGCCTCCTCCTCGACGAGTCCACTGACATAAGCGTTACAAAACTTATAAGTAGGTATGTATTATTGACATAATTTTTAATAACAATTACTTTTATTGAATTAAATATTTATTAAAATTAATTTGTGAATGTATATATATGTAGGTGTGGTTTTCAATTATTTTTTGATGCGGCGGAGTGTATTCGTCTCTACATTTTTAAAAATTGTAGGTTTAGAAAGTGGAAATGCTGAGGCCATTGTAGATAGCGTCAAAAATGATTGTCGTCCTATAAATTAGATATTAAGAATCTCATTGGTATTGGGACAGACAACGCCAATGTCGTGACAGGCAAAAGCCATAGTGTTTTCACAGAACTAAAACAGGAAACTCCAACCCTAATTTTAATAAGATGTGCGTGCCATTCTGTACAGCTATTAGCCAAGTCATCAAACATCACCTCCCAGAGAATTAGGAATTCTTAATTTATGAAACGTTTAACTGGTTTGATAAAATATCATACCGTCAAACGATGATAAGGTATTTCTAACTGTTGTTACAGACATTTGAATTTGTTTCTTAACATTAATGTATTGATTTTTAAGTGTCCTTGAGTATTCCGCTTACTAACTTTATTGTGCCAATTATATACTATTTATTATGTGTGAATTGTCCTGCATGTTGTTTTTAACAAAATATATTATTGTTTCAATAACATTTTTATTAATATTATAATTATGTAACTATTTTAATTATGTAAATTTTTTCTAAAAGGTTCTTTTGAAAATAACCAGAGTCAGTGACACAAGATGGTTGCCGATTGAATTGGCGGTATCGAGAATATTGTGGGAATAGTGGGAAGAGCTGAAATTGCACTTTGGCTTAGCTGCAACTAATGAAAAATGCTTTAAAGCGCAAATAATCTGCCAGCAATTCACCGATAACGTTAACTATCTCTATTTGTTATTTTTAAAGCCAATTCTTTGCGACTTACAAAGGGTGAACAAGTAATTCCAAAGTAATAACGCCAACGCAACAGAATTGCTTAATGATTTGGAGTTTGCCATAAATTCGCTAAAGAAAGGAGTTATACCACCAGTTGAATTAGATATTTTCGAAACTGACGATATTGAGAGGTATGCCGATACATCTTTGCAGAAGGGTTACGATTTTGAAAAAAAGATAAAGTCCATGAATATAAATGAAAGTAAAGAAAAACAAATTCGGGAGCGCTGCACATATTTCACAATTGAATTGATTAAACAATTGAAACAGAGGTAAGCAATTTTTTGTTATTTTTTATAAACGACAAAATAATTTGGTTATTACTTTTAGGCTACCGGATAATTTTAAAGTTCTTAAACAGATTGATGTTTTTCGGTCACCAAGATATTCTGCACGGTGAAATGAGTTCCTGCAATGCAAAAATATTTCTAAAATTGAACGCCAATACAACAGAAATTTGATTAAATGGGACAACATCAGCGACACAAACAAATTTTGGTTTGAGGTGCTAAACTTTAAAGATTCTGGTGTAAACCGCAGATTTTTTGAGTTGGCAACTGTGGCCATTCAAATATTATGTTTACCCTAGTCAAACGCGGAGATAGAAAGGGTTTTTAGCCAGGTTAACCTAATTAAATCAAAATTAAGAAATTCAATAGGCCTCGCCACGACTAACAGCATTCTAAGCATAAGGTAAAGTGTTATTTTAAGCAAAAGATATACTCCATTCATTTTTATTTTAATATACAGAAACGGATTACGAAGGATGGGAAAATGCTGCGTCGACTATGAAGTGCCTGTAAAATATCTGCAGATGATAGGCACGAACATTTCATACGAAAATGAGACAGACCAAGACGATATAGATAAATTAATGGAAACCTTGTAAACAAAAATGAACTTAATAAATTGTTATTTTTTTAGACCTTTTTTTCTTATTTTTGATACATTTATTTTCAGATTTTTTATTTTTTTTTATTTTTTTAGCTTTTTCTCCATTCTTCCCGTCAAAAACAGCTTTTTTCCTGGTCAAAAGTTGGCAGCACTGTTGAATACTGTATTTTGCTTCTTTTGATAATCGCTTATGTACCGCAGCTAGTTATCTCATGAAGGAATAATATGATGCTGACATTTTGGATATGCAGTTCAAATTAGTGTAGTATATATTTTTGTTTGAACTTGAGCTTTCCCAGGTGTTCGTGCAGTTAATATTACTACCAACCATAGTTGGATTGGTGCGACTGAATTCGGTTTCAATAATGAGGACATTAGCGTTATTTTGAGCTTGTTTCACAACAATATTGGCACCTGAAAATTCTTCACATAACATCCTAAATAAACGATTTTTGTATAATCAGTGTAACCGTCAAATATTATAGCAACGTTGTGATGAAAGTGTCTATGAACATGCTAAAGATATTTGTCCAAAATATCATCAAATGTGTTCTCTCGATTCCACACAACACGATGTAACAACTAGTCATCGATGATGTAAGTAGCCTTTGTATTTTCGATATCAATATTTAATTCATTCAAATCAATCATAAATGACTGACTTCTGTGTCTTACGCATTGCAATTGCATCCAAGAGCGATAAGGGGTAAGGAGATAATTCGTACTCGAAGACTTTTTAAGCTCACTTCAATGTCTTTGTAATATTCATGCGTTGAAATAATAAGTGGCCGGTGAAGCAAATGAATGTTGAACTTCCCAATTTCTCAGTTATAATGATTCTATTACCGTAGTATAACTTGAGTTTTGACTTAATTGCTCTATTATCGATCGAAAGTTCTTTGCAAATATCTTTCAATTCTTGTATTGAAATTGACAATCATCATGATTTTCAGTAAATGCAAATATTTCTTCCATCGCTGAAATAATAGAATTACTTTCAGGACGATCCATTTTACCTCCATTAATGGTTTTCAGAAACAAAATGTAACCACTGTGGTACTTAGCCTCAGCCTCAGCCAACTAAGTCATATTCATAGTGCAATCGGGCAATGACACTTCTTGCCAACTCATCAGAACCAGTCTGAGCGTCCTTCAAGATGGTTTTCTCAAGGGTCAAGGGTTAAAACTTGAGACACTCTTCGTCGAAGATCCTGAGCTTTTTTCATTTCAGTCGTTTTATCTGCTTCATTGCCACAGAACAAACAGCATTTATTGAAACAAAAAGACGATTCATTACCTTGTGCTCTAGTACGCGGAGGACTAATCCCAGATGCGTTGGCTATCTCCGCCTCACACTGTTTTTTAGCTGCAGTATGATTTACGGTACTGCTTATGTAACGTTACAGATGTTTTGTCCTTCAAGTATTCATCGAACCCAAGGGTGATGGATTAGTAATTGAAAAAAATCAAGAAAGTCTTTAGCCCACGATTAATTTCCCTTTCAGTCAAAGATTCATTACAAATAATGCAAAGTCTGACATTTTTTCAAAATTTAGTGACGGTTAAAAAAGATAATATAATTCACAAGCAGGTTTATTCACTACGAAAAAAACTGACTGCAATTACTAAAGTTATGTTCGTCGGGAAAAGCAGGTATACGCTGGTTTCGACCCGAAAAATGGAGGTTCGCAGGCAGATGTTTCTCAAGGTCAACCGCCCAATAGAATTAGCGGCGGACGATGACTCTCTCAGAGTTGTTGTTGTTTTTTTTGTTGTTTTTTTGTTTAAATGGTTAATGATGCATGCTGGCTACGTATGAGTGCATATTTTCTATGTTTAAAATAGCCATAACTCGAAAAAAGTGCACCTTAAAAGAAAAAGCGTTGAGATATTTTTTGTAGACAATTTTACGATCTAAAAATTTTTCCGTAACTCTCATTGTTTCGGAGATATACGAAAATTTGTGACCTTTGACCTCGAATTAAAAGCAACGCACAAGCAGGATCGATGAGGACTTTCGACATGTCATTTGTAATGAAGGATCCATTCCTTTACAAAAATGCAGCTGGTTGGGAATTAAAGAAAACCTGAGTCATAATTATGTTCAGACCAAAAGTTTAAAGAATTAGATTACATTTAATTACATTCACTAATCAGTTCCCACTCCCGTCTGAAAGATGAAAAAACAGCAGTTTATATCATTGAAGAATTCACATCGCTTAATATTTATCAAAACAGAAGATTCGTATAGTATTTTGAAATAAAAGTCGTCTTCTTTTAAACATTTTCCATATAAGGAAATAACGGACGCATTTTTTCATTTTCAGGTGAAATTAGATTCATTGATTTAAAAAAGATATGATTGTTTACATTTTTTCTCTTCGTAGTATCTAAATCAGCTGTCATAAATTAAAAGATTTCCAATGCTGACAAGTAGATGGCGCAAAATCAGAGTCGCACCGAGAAAGTAATTTTTTTATCACGAAATCATGATAAATTTATAGGATTAGTGGAATAAACACTCAACAGCAAATCGTGTGATTAAGTGTCATTCTGAACATGGTGTTGACGCCGCCCCCGCACAATTTCTTTTGCCACTGTATCGGCAGAGCAATCTTTTCTTTTCCTCTTTTCGAAGAATTAATCCGCGCGCAACTAAACAATAACTAAAAAGTTGCGCGCTCTCTCCTTTTGCGACCACTCACCGGTGCAGACGTGGTAAGTGTGTTTCCAATTTATTATATTTAAATATATTTATTATAAGAAACCCTTTGTTTTTATTTAACATTTTGTGGAATAACTTGCGNACAACCGTCTTAATACTCTCTCTACTAGATTTTATATTACCGAAATGAAAATACCGTCGGTATATGTGTAAATGGGATATGTTGCCTCTTTGAAATTTTCGTAGAAATGAAAACTGAGCTGTGAAACTGTGAGAGATTATTGCCTTCAATATATCGTATTATGATAACAAAGTCCCAAATACAGATTTTCCAACGGGAATGGTAATAGATTTGACAGTTAGTATGCCATAAATTTGCGCCTGTCAAGATGCGTGTAATTTTGCCATCACTATATTCAACACGGTAGAGGAGGAGTAGAGACACTATCAGCTGATGTTATGTAAACAAAGCCACAGCTGAGAGGTGCCACTGTAGAAACGTCAAGGGGAGTCCGGGGTTGAGGTTCTATTGGAATCCAAGATGGCCGACCTTAAACCGGAAAATGGTTGCATTGTGTTATATTCTAAAAAATAATGGAAAAGTTGTCCCAAAAATATTGGTTATATAACTGTAATATATTTTCAAAAGAAAATATTTTTATTTTAATATATATTTTTAAAGATGAGAACAACATGAGCAAATACATGAAAAATTAAGTTTTTTATTTATGCCTCTTTTTAACTGTGGTAAGTTCACCACAGAAAAATGTTATGAACAAATAAGCATGTCGAACGGTGGGGTCCAGAATTAGCTCATTCACAGCCATATTTATATTTTTGTCATCAAAACGCAGGTTTTTGCAAAACAATTTGTTTTAATTTATTTCACGGGACAATTCTTTATTATGGTTTATTTAGTTATTTGAATCTGGAAGAAGTGTTTGCAAATTTCCATTGGAAAATAAATAACAGATCGACTGGGATTTTATTCCAATAAATGTACGAAATAACTAAACATGGCTTCGTAAATATTGCTGCGTACTGTGTCAGGTGCTGTTCCAATTTTGTGTTTTAAGAGATGAAAAAGCGATACGCGATGCTGTGAAGTACTCAAATGTAGTTATCAACTTAGTTGGTCGTGAATTCAAGACAAAATTTTAAATTCAATGACGTGTTCGTGGAAGGTGCACGTCGCAGTGCTAGGTAAGCTAAAATCAAACTTTATTTCAAAAGATTTACAATGTATTTTTTAATTTTTTCCTTTATAGAATCGGCAAAGAAGCTGATGTACAACGTTTGATTATTTGTTTGCCTTAAAAACTAGTCCCAATCCAATCAGCTTTGTGCTTGAGGGTGGAAGCAACTTTTTGTAGAGCAAATACTACGGTGAATGTGCTGTTCGGATGTTGCACAAGCTATTGCCAATTGCGCTATAAGATACTCCTGGTAGGTTTTGAGCAAAATGAATTTACATACTTTCTAATATGCTAAACACTCAACACCTACCTTGCAGACCAAAGTGTTACCAGTTGAGCGAATTAACTGACTGATTCCATCGTGTCATGCGCAAAGATGAAAAATGGTGGGGATACCGTTACTAAGACATGCGTTGCGATCCTACCTTCCTATTGAAAGTCAAGTTCACTGAGCTTATCTGTCATGGACAACCTATTGTTGAGCTACATATGGGACGTATGGATCGCGAATGTATTACCGATGTCGTTTGGGTGTACAATTGACATCCACGGAAATGCAAGTACCATGGAATTTGCTACCATATCGTGTTGCGCAATATTATGATGCCGAATTGGGAGAGTGGAAGGAACCAGCTCCACCAAAACCGATAGAACATCAGGAAGGAATACGTATGTTTGCAAAAAACTACTATAATGGCAGCAACAGTAACAACAACAGCCAAGCAAATAATAAAGAACACTCATCAAATGAAAGCTATTAACAATTAAGGAATTTGAGTGCTATTTTAATCTGAGTCAAACAAGTTATTATTGACTAGGATAATTTCAAATGGAATATATTTCGAACAGAGTCATCGACTAAAGCTCGCTCTGTGTAGACGTGTTTCGGCTTATCTTTTGCGTATTTTTCCCAGTACACATTCGTCTTACGTGCACGTGTTTGCTTAGTAAATCTCTGTTTTATTATTACACCGCATTCCTACAAGTGTTTTCTAAACAAGTGAATCGAGTGTGTAGATATAATAATCATGGCCCCCGGGCCACCCAACTTCGGGAATAACAGGTTTGCTTTGCTTGCCTCGGAATCCCATCCAAAAAGAAAGAAACCCTCATACACGCCCCTTAATTTTCCCGAGTTGCCTCAGTCTAGGAAGGAAAACCCTAAATTTATTATTGTTATTGCTTCCGATTCAACGAAACCTATCTCTAATTATTCYTGTTTCGCCGTACATAAAGCATTAGAAGCTATTAGTAAAGAAATTATTTCGATTTCTGAAKTACGTGCTGGCAATCTGCTACTGCTTGTGAAAAACAACCAAATTGCCCAAAGGTTCATTTCAACTAAAAAGC
>NW_017537122.1:179929-185418 GCF_001853355.1 Bactrocera latifrons
TCAAAAAGTATCCTCTCCGCCTTGGATGATAAACAAATCATGTTTCATCCTAAACTTGGAGAAATACGGAAAAAGTAGTACCTCCCCCACAGTATTTCAACGCMTTTYCGCGGAATATACAACTCCACTGCTCCCAGACTGGAAATTCGTTYTCACAGATGGTTCAAAAACCGACATTAGCACAACATTCACCGTCGTTGACTCCGAGGGAAGAACAATTACAGCAGGAATAATTCCCAGCTACGCCTCGGCTGTCGCTATCTTCAATGTAATCATCTTCGTCGAAAAATCTAGTTTTAAAGCAGTTATATGCACTGATAGCAAGTCAACTATCCTCTCGGTAATAAATACAAACAACAAGTCCTACTTAATTTCCTGTATTCGGAGCAAATTAATCGAGAATAACAATCGCTTGGAACCAATGTGAGTTCCAGGACATGCAAGAATAAAAGGAAACAATMTGGCAGACGAACGGGCTAAACTCGCAGCAAAAGAACCACTAATAACTTTTGACTATATTATGAAAAAATACTTCTATAAGTGTATATCGCAGCTCCAATATARCTCACATATGGAGACTTGGAGATSTATCCAGCACCAATATACTGCGAATAACCCGAACAGGATAAAACCAAGCTGTCCCTCCAGCTGCCGGTGCATCGACATCAAAGCATTTATCCGATTACGCCTAGGACACAGAATTGCCAAACATGCGCACCTCCTAAATCGTTCTAGTCCACCAGTCTGCCAACACTGCCCGTCGTTAGCTTTAACAGCCTATCATTTACTCGACGACTGCCTACATTTCGCAGCGATTAGAAAAAATATCTTCGACGACCAAGTACCGTCTGCTCTGTTACAAACGAGTTCCTCCGAAAGCGTAACAAAAATATCAGCATTCTTAGTACAAACAGGATTAAAACCACAAATATGATATGTTTATAAACTTCCCATTACTTATTATTTATTTTGTTCTTAAAACTTTTCTATTAGCTACAGAACATTTTATTAACTTTACATCTAAGACTTAATTAAGCAATAACTATACATTTTATATTTACATCAGCGAGCCGAAKGTCCTGGCAGCCAGTGCTCCTTTTTTCGTGGAAAAGTAATTGTATTATTGTTTCACGTTTTTATAAATAAATAAATAACGAACAATCGGTGTATTTGTATAAACAACGTCAAACTATTTCTTAAATAGAAACCTTATATTCATGTAGGTGTTAGTACTTTTTGAAATATGAAAGTATATAACTTATCGCAGTTATTTGTTTATTACTTTTGTTTTCATTATTGCATTTAATTTTACTTTGTGAACAGCAAAACTGGCGGACCCTTCTTCAAACGATTTTATAATTATAAGCCCAAATAAAAAGTMAATTATAACTAAATGTTTTATTTCAGTAGATTTTATTTATTGTTTTTTTTTTACATATTTTTGTGCCTATATTGCATTTTCCACAGCACCATGACGTATGCAACTAGGCGCGTTACCGATTTGTTGTGGGTGTTCGGTTCCCCCGGAGGCCTATTTGCACCCATATACCTTAAAACTGAATAACAAATATTCACAAGAAAAATATATAAAAATATTTTAAAATATTATCAACAAATATTTGTTAATAAAAAATACATAGGGGTACTGTTTGTACAAGTAGATCCACAAGGGAGGTAATTAAGAGACTCTTCCACTGTACGTCGGTCGGCTAATTTTTGCTGAATAATCATGAAATCAACTATACACAGTTACAATTTATTAATTAATATTTGACCACCGTAGTTTTATATTATACTTATTACTCATAGTAATCTTTATTACCACATCTGCACATCTGTGTGAAATTTTGAGTAAATTAATTTTTGTTTTCTCATATTTTGATTAATTAAACTTTTGAAGTTAAAATAAGTTTTTTTTTCATTTTCATATACTATAATGAAATAAAAAATATATTCAAAAATTAATTATGAAATCGCAGAATATAATTTCATTAAAATTAGCTTAGGAATTTTTATATGCGAAATAAGTAATCAATAAATTATCGTAAACTSTCCGAAATAAGCAATAACTTCTTCTTTAATTTTAAATCCGAAAAAAACCCGGTGGCGTAGATATTTTTTTATGGTCACTCAAGATGTGCCCCTTAAAGTCTGAGGCTTATAAGTGTTTCTTTATACAGTTATACTATACATTTTTTGTTTTTACTGTTTTCAACATTTCATCATTAATTCAAACCGAATATCTATAACATTATATTATTAATATTATTATTAATTATTCATTATAAACCCTGAATACGAGGATTGCAGTACACACATTCATATCTATCTTTCATTTAATATTATAAATCAATATAATAATATTATGTTAGAAATGTGCTAGGAGGTATGCATGCATTCACAATCCCAAAAAAAAACGTGTTCCCCTTTATTCGTTAATGAATTTTTCACTGTATTGCATTGTTTATTATATATGCACCCAATATGAAAAATAACGCATGTTAAAAAAATTTTAAATTGAGTATTTCATTGATTTCGATCCAAAACTTCAAGCTACATACATATGAATACATATGTATATCCAACATTTTAAGGTTCTGCTACTGATATAATCCAGTTTTAACCAGCATTTTAATTTAATTTCACTAGTCTTATATATAAAAATAAAAAGTTATTTTGTGTATGCCCAACGTATGAATGGGAACGACGAAATGATGTAAAAATTTGCACAATTATTTGTTTAACTTCGTCGATTATGCAATACCATTTGATGAATACATATATAAATAAGAAAATAAAATTAAATACCTCGGCATTTTTCGCTTCCCAGGAAATTTATGAAGACGTAACGAGTCTTTGCACTCCAACACGCACTTAGGAGGCATTTTCCTTCTGTAAAAAAGTTTCAATTAGTATTTGGCTATAATTTAATTTATAGAATGCTAACCCGTCGATCGATCTGAACGGGAATGGGAAAGATATTAATCTGTAATAATAATGATAAAGTAATAATTATATTGAAAACTTAAACAACTTACTTTTGAAGTACAAGGTCCGTCCGTTTGATTATTTTCAAATATTATGCCAGTATTACTATTGAGCATGACAAAATAGTGTTGCGTAAGCTAATTTAAACTCCTTTTTACTACTATATACATATTGCTAATTCAAAAAATAATTCCTTTAAGAATCCTTTTTATTTATAAACTTAGATTAGAACTAAAAAATAATATTATAAATCTGTTAAGATAGTCAAACACTCTATTTGGGAACGAGTAGGATCCCTTATCGCCGGCGTATAGCTAAATTCTGACATATGAAACCGTGTATGTAGTTTGTGATTTCCAAAATTTATACTTAAAATATAGTATACATGGCTATTATAATTATCTCTTGATTTATCTTACAATAAAAAATTGTGTTTTACCWTTCAGACGAATTATTAAATGTAATACCAAATTTTTCGACAATAGTTATCTCTTTTGATCGACTAATTATCAAAAATAATTTCCAATTTGTCCATGAATAAGTTAACTAAAACGCTTAAAAATATATAGCATATTTATTTATATCAAGAAGATATAATTAAAACTTTTGATAACAGCATTAAATTTATTCTATAAGCTAAATTTAAAATAGTATTTATAAATGTATATATATAGTACTGTAAATTTATAATTTAATATTAAAGCATTTTTTCCTTACGCAACCCGTTTAAACCTCTCGCCACCACCTTATTCACCAGAGGTGGCCATGATGTTTTTATTGTGACCGTACACTTGGGGGGGTAGGTTAAGGATTGTGAACGGCTCTTTTACTACGGTGAATGGGACTTTCCTTACTCCCTTGTACCATGCTTGCAACTGTTCAATAATTCGTCTCTTTAACTGTTGTGTTCCCTGTATGTTGCACCGCACATTCAGCTGATCCACCATCGACGATATAAAATATATTTGCAGAAGTTAATGCGGTTCATCTGCTGTTGGCACCATTGAACCATGCAAATTATATATTTCTCCTTGTATCTGTAATTGCAAACAATCATTTGTTGAAGATACGGTGTAACTTCTGATCGTGTGATGGTGTAGTGTATGGTGTACATGTAGTTGTTATGTCTTGCAATTCATTGTGTTGGTGTTTGTTGGTTATGTGTGTTGCATCTTTTACCTTGCAAATCGGCATGATGCCGCCTTCTCGAATGATATTAGCTCCAAAGGAAGTCATGCGAAAGCAGTTATTGTATTCGAAGATGTGTTGAAGAAAATGGCTGGAATCGGGCTCACTTCCATCGAACAATGGTTTTAGTGGCTGTGGTGGTGTAAGTAATGGATCCAGTTTGACTTTTCCACTTGCGCACTTTAACGTTGGTAATTTTTGTGGGGGTATGAGAAAAATAGAGAGCACTAGGAGACTTTATAAGATCATTATTTATGACGCAAAATTTTGACTTTATTAAACCAACTGTCGTGATATTCATTGGGGAAAGAAAATTTAAGTTAAAAGCAACCCAATATTATAACTGTAACAATTGTAAGGAATCTTAGATAATTTCGTCATTTTTTTAAAATGGAAGATTTAGCGTTAAATATGTAAAAGAATACATATATAAAACAATCCTAAGTTGCAAACGAAAACACAACTGTCCAAAAAAGCTTTCTCCTAAAGCTTTCCTGTCCTAACACGCTCACGTTGCTGGCTGTTGTGCCGAATGAACTTCACGGCATGTGCAATTCCGAAAATATCTAAAAAAAAGAGAGAACTAAGAAAAGAGTAAATGTTTAAGCAAAGCGTTTGACAACAGCGCAGAACTCCTTTCGAACACTGCAAYTATTATGTTCTCAACAATAAACCGTATGGGAATTCTCTCTTATACACACAAATTAAGCTTTCTCTCTCTTCTTTACACCTTTGACTTGAGAAGTAGATTACGCACTCTTTCTGATTTTGAAAAAAACTGTAGCTATTGGATAGATAGATATATTTTTATTTCATGTACAATAAATATACAGGAAACAAGAGAAAAAGAACAGCACTAGCTCGAGGCCATCAGCTGGTTTTACAAAAGAATACTAATTTACATTTCGTTTATGGATTACAAATATTATACAGTTAACGTTAACTGAATTAAATGAGATAGGTTGCATGAGGCTATCAAACTAGATATCTTGCTAATGTTAAGTGCTGTTGTGTCGGAGAGAAGTTGTGATGGAACAGTCAAGCCAAAAATCCGTTGCCTTTGAATAGAAAATCGAGGGCAGATGTCCAAGATATGCTTCACAGATGTGCTCATTGACCCGCAAAAGTTGCATAATGATACTCCATGACTAAGAAGATGTCCGTGAGTGATCTGCGTGTGGCCCAAACGAAGTCTTGTGAAAACGAGAATGTCTGACTGTTTAGCATCGGAAGGAAAAGTAGGCCTAATTTTTGTTGGATTAATATCTGCAGAATGGTGGCGATATGCTTTCCACTTTCTTCTTCTTCTTAAT
>NW_017537122.1:188342-189279 GCF_001853355.1 Bactrocera latifrons
ATGTCTCGACAAATCGGCCTTTTCAAAAGTGTCAAAACAGATAACTGGGTCATTATGAAGACTCTTCGCAACAGAGTCAGCTAGTTCATTGCCTTGGATGCCACAATGGCCACGAATCCACATCAATTTAATTTTGTTTTTGTGTTCAATTAGCAAATCCCTGATGTGGGTTACTAGAACGCTGTCCTTTTTGAATTTCCAGAGGGCATCAATGGCAGACCGACTGTCAGTACAAATGCAGAAATTGCCCTTGGTTTTCGATGCAATTAAGGCGGCTTGGTAGTTAGCAAAGATTTCACTGGTGTAGATGGAGCAATGATTGGGCAGTATACCTTTTCTTAAACCATCAATGTTTTCAGAGACTACTGCATATGAGTAAAAACAAAGGTGTAGATGGAGCAATTATTGGGCAGTATACCTTTTCTTAAACCATCAAGGTTTTCARAGACTACTGCATATGAGTAAAAACAAAGTTGAATGCTTTTTGACTTAGCTCAGCTTTATATTCCCGAAAATTTTGCGCGTAAAGTTGTGGACAGGTGTTTTGCTTCTGAAATGTTTGTAAACGGGCTACAATTGATAAGTCTGACAGCAGCCAAGGCGGGTAGTTTGGATACACTTTCCGAGTTGGTTTAACTGATAGGTTTAATTTCTTGGCAGTGATCAGTACACGGTATATCGCTGAGAGCCGCTTTGGAAGATACTTTCGATTGGAAGCTTTAAGAATTTCGTCAAAGAGGTGGCTGTTATTGCAGCATAAAATTTTGTATATAAGGCTTGCAGTCATGTATTCGATTCTCTCATTTATGCTAGGGAGATTCAGTTAGCATATTGTCGACGGGGGTGGTGGTGAAGGCCCGTAAGCTCTTCCGCACCGCTGCGTGATATGGAGCACAGAGAAGATTTAAGTTGCTTTTGGCACAAGTTCCATAGATTG
>NW_017537122.1:189494-197247 GCF_001853355.1 Bactrocera latifrons
ACAATATTACAAAGTGTAGAAGTATGAACAAATGATTTTTTAATATTGAGGCGTTTGATAAGTTTATTTCTAATATAATTACAGTGAATCCTAAAAGTGTATTTAYAATCAAATAAAACGCCTAATATTTTCAAACTGCTGACATTGCTTACATACACATTGTTATGACATAGTTTTATATTTGGGCAGCATTTTTTCCGACAGATGCGCAAGGTATTGCACTTCTCATATGATATAGTCGCTCCTGACTGAATGATATGGGCTACGGTATGGGCTACGAAGTACTTCAGACCGTATTTATATGGCAGAAAATTCGTAATAAATAGTGATCGTCGCCCTCTCCAATGGCTACATAATTTAAAAGAGCCAAATGCAAAACTGCAACGGTGGAAGATTAGGTTGAACAAATACGATTTTGATATCAAATACATTCCTGGTAAAGAAAATCATGTTGCCAATGCGCTATCTCGCGCTAAAATTGAAGAATATAACGTTAATGAAGTAACTGCTTCGAATGTAGGCACAATCCATTCCGCTGACGAAGATTCCGGTGAGTTTATTAGAATTGTCGAAAAGCCATTGAACGTATTCAAAAACCAACTTAAACTAATAAGATCTAACCAAAATTGTACAAACACTTGCAAAATATTTTGTAACAATCTTACTATTATAACTTATACGGAACTAACAACTGAGTTTATAAAGGACATAATTAAAACTTATTTATTAAACAAAAATACAACAATACTTATGACAGATGACGACGACTTTATACAATTGCAAAACATTTATAATAGACTGATCACTTCAAACAGATTTAAAATTTACCGAACCATGAAGGAATTAGAAAATATAGAAGATTATTCGGCCTTCAAATCAAAAGTAATAGAAATTCACCTCGAAGGTCTGCATCAGGGAATCGAAAAAGTTGCAAATCGCTTCAAGCAAAAATATTACCACTCTAATTACGTTAAGGAGATAACTAAAATAATTAATGAATGTGAGTTATGCAACCATTGCAGCTTTAAATTGATTAGAAACTAAGAAAGCCCTCCTATAGATTTTTAATTTTATGGGAGCTCCGAAAACGTTAAAAATAGACCAGGACCAAGGTATCAATAATGTTAGCATAAAACAGTGGTGTCAAGAATTGAATATAGCAGTCGAAGTCACAAGTGGGAAAACTGGTATTGGTGACATTGAGCGGTTTCATAAAACGATGAATGAAAAATTGCGAATTATTTGTAGCTCTGGGGATAAAGAGTTGAAATATTTTCAAATTTTGTAAATAATAAAAATAACAAATATAAAAAATGAGGACATTGCAACATTTTGAGATGGGCGGAGTGACATTGCTACACTTACTCAAACAATAAATCGATCTTTACTACGCTCTTATACGTTAGAAGTGAAATAATCGAGATGACCTTCTGTAGCAGTTATTAAGCAAGGATGAGTTAGTCATTAAGCAAACATTGAAATGTGACTATTAATTTAATATTGTAATACTTAAATTTGTTAATAAATTAAAATAAAATCCAATAAATTAATATTTAAATTTCATTTATATACAGTTATGAGATTCTGGTAAATTGGCATTTAGAACTGTGCCCAAAAAATAAGGTATTTATTTTTAAAATTCTTTATTTATTCTTCCAAATCAATTTCATCCATTTTCCAATCTTCGAAACCCTGGTTGTAGTCACTTTCCGGGATGGCCTTCAGTTCCGTCTTCGCTGTGGCGAATCTATCGTATAAAAACGGTGTCCCCGGAGCGGTCTTTTGAGCTTGGTGAACAGCCAGAAGTYGCACGGCGCCAGATCAAGTGAATACGGTGGTTGCGGAACGATATGGTTTGAGGTTTTGGCGAAATGATCACGAATTAAGAGGGCAGTATGGGATGGTGCATTATCGTGGTGTAAAAACCAAGAATTGTCTTTAAACAATTCCGGCCTTTTTAGGCGGATAACCTTACGCAAACGACGCATAACGTTCAAATAGTATTCCTTGTTGACTATTTGACCAGTTGGAAGGAATTCATAATGCACAACATGGCGATAATCGAAGAAAACAGTCAACATGGCCTAGATTTTTGAGCGAATTTGGCGCGATTTTTTTGGTCTCGGCTCTCTTTTGGCACGTTATTCGCTCGATTGATCGGTTGCTTCGGGGTCGTAAGCATAGATCCAAGTCTCATCGCCAGTTATAATGCGTTTCATGACAACCTGGTAGTCGGAAAGCATCGTTATCGTTTCACACACTTCAACGCGACGCCGTTTTTCCCAAAAATTCATTTTTTTCGGTACCAGTCGAGATTTGACGCACTTGAGGCCAAAACATCCTTCAAAATGGTATTGGATGAGTCTTTCGATATGCCAACTTCATCAGAAGGTCTTTAGTTGTTAATGGACGGTTTCTCAACACCAAATCTTTGATTTGTTGAACGTGAGCTTCGTCGGTTGAGGTTACTGGTCGCCCTGGACGCTCTTCGTCTTCGACACTTTCACGGCCGGCTTGGAACTCACTATACCACTTGTAAACATTTTTTTTAGACATAGCTTCATCACCAAAGGCTTTCTGCACCATCCTTAACGTTTCCGCAGCAGAAAATTGATTCCGTGAACAAAATTTAATGCAAATTCTTTGCTCAAGTGCAGGTCACAAAATGACACGAATCTCAAAGATTAATGAATATTTTCACATGAAATTTGACATAAATATGACTGACAGTACTACCAACATAACAAAAAATAATAATTCTCCGAATCYTTTGACGCGCGCAGTTTAAATTCAAATATCACCTTATGTTTTGGGCACAGTATACATATGTCCTAAGGAACAACCAAGATATATGAAATTCATTTGGAAATTAATAACTGAGAGTTGAAGGGGGACGCGAGACACATTCTTCTTCTTAATTGGCGTAATCACCGCTTACGCAAGTAGAGCCGAGTTAACAACAGCGCGCCAGTCGTTTCATCTTTTTGCTACGTGGCGCCAATTAGATATTCCAAGATAAATCTTGGGAAATACCCTTGACATGAGAATCGAGAAACACCACCTCTTCGTCGATTTCAAAGATGCTTTTGACAGCTTGAAAAGGAGCTGCCTTTATGCCGCGATGTCTGAATATGGTATCCCCAAACGTAATACCAAAAGATGATTTTGATATCATCGGCCTCAACACCCGCACGTTAGTTCTGCGTTCTCCAGACTGGATAAAAAAGCAAAGCAAATGGTTCTGACAGTGGATGACGGAAGACAAAAWGAATCTTGTCATCAAACAAACAGTTGTCACACTCGCACTTCGAAGTTGTAGATAATTCCAGCTATCTTAGAACAGGTGCTACATGGGACTGTGTGTACAACTGAGAAGTAAAGACCTTTCTGGACGAACACAAATCAAACTCTATATATAGTGCAGAGGCATGGACGATGACTTGTTGAATTCTATTACTAAGATAAGAAGCAACCCATTTTAGAGATATTGGTTTAAAACCAAGAAGATCAAGTTTGTTCTAAGGAAATGAAAGCTTTACTAAAATCTGTGTATATAACATCAGTATTTTTATTCTCTCTAAAGCCCGTTGATATATGTGATACAAATACAAGCAAATTAGTTATTGTAGATTTCCCTTTACGAAAATAGTGGATGGAAATAAGCTTTGCATAAGAGTTGAATTAAACAGTTTTGTTAGGGGTTGGAATATATATTTGGCACATTTCTTAAGAAAGCAAGAGGGAATCATATCTGGGTCATAATTATATGATTGTTCTAAAGTATTTAACTGATATAAGACGTCTGCTTCGGAAATGTTAGGTGCATTAATGACAGAAATCGGACATAACTTGTGCTGATGCGGAATAGTTTTTGGAGAGTAATTGGACCTTCAGCGAACATATTACAAATGGTGTGATTTTCACTAGACATACTAGACTTATATTTTATAGCGGACGGAAAATCCTGCGTTTGGAGTTGACGAAACCATAGAACAATTTTGGATGACGTATAATATTATCTTTTGCTTTGTTTATATAATTATTATAACATATTTTGTTAAGTTCAGCAAATTGTGGACGCTATTTTGAATAGTCGGCAACTAAACCAGTTTTTTTTTAAGTTTAAAAGCACGAGATTTTCTATTTATTAATTTGCATAATACTTTCGAAAACCATAAATAAGAAGTAATTTTTTGAGTAACAACACACTTCGGAACATATTTTTCAAATAAATTTAAAATAGTTTCATTAAAATGGGAAGAACTTAATTGAATATTTACACTGTAATATCGCCAAGTTACTTTAAAAAGTTCGTAATTAATCTTYTCAAAATAAGTTTTCGCAAAGTTGAACCGAAAACAAAGGTCTTGTCTATTATTATGAGCAAAGTTGGCTATGATTTCGATGTTAACTTCCAAAGCAGGATGATACGAGTCCTCTGGCCGAACAAAAGGATCACATCACAGAGAACATTGAAGCGTTATTAAAGTAAACCAGATCTAAGAACTTACCAAACTCATTTGAAATTAAATTAATTTGGTTAAGACCCAACCCTGACATTTCATCTAAGAACTCGTTAAAACATGAGCGAGTACTAATAGGAATAATGTGCATATTTCTTAAACCGCTTAAACTACAACAACCAAATTTGCTCAGCGCGAATATTACAAAAACTGGATGAAATCGGATGAAAATCCGGTTCACTCCACTTATAGCGGTCTCATATCTTAAGACCCGACTAATCGATTTCGACAAAATTTAGTACGTGTCTTTTTTCTATATTATTATGTCACTTTGTGAAAATGAGTGAAATCGGGCAATAACCACCCCTACTTCCCATTTAACACAATTTTAAATTCCATTTGATACGTTCAGTTTCCAGTACGCAAAGCTATAAATATAACGGGATTAAACTTTGCACTAATAATTAGTGTATGCCATTCTATGAAAATAGTTCAAATCCAACAAAAACTGTTCACGCCCCTAGGTACAAAATATTTAGACCCCGGTACTTACAGTTAACTTTTTTTAGAAAGGATAGGTCAATGCTAGAGGTATACTATATAATTGCAATTCAGAGATAGTACTTCTCTGACAGTGGTATGTCGGTATGTCAGAAATGAGTTCAATCGGACCAATACTTCCCTTAGTCTCCATATATCTAATATAAAAGTAATTGGACTTTTGGGTAATTTTTTACCGCATATATCGGCCAATAAGGCTAACCTCTTTTTATCATAACAATGTATCTTAGTGCGAAAAAAAAATTGAGCGAAACTTGACTTACTCCCCATATAAGTAATATTGAACATCCGACTGACTTTACTCTATAATATAGTCTATATGATTAATTTTTTAGTATGTTMCATGTTAACAATACGTAGTATTGGGTCGACACCCCCCGTTACCACCGTTAAGTATTACRTCAGGACTATGGTTGAGTGACACCCATGCGTACGTGATGCTCAAAATGCATTCAGTTACACGTTGCATTTACTTGATCCCACCTCTGTTGGTCTGATAACACCTCATACAATGTTCGCCGCAAATGCTTCCCGTCACTCCAATGTTAGTGTGTTTGAGTCGTGGTTGTTAGTTACATTTATCAGCTCTCTTCTCCGCCGCTGTTCCTCGGCACGTTAGAATTTTATAACCCTAGCTGCAACTCCGTAAGCAGCATTCCACTTCTCTACTGATTCKACCATTTGGTTTACCAAGTTATCGGGAGTTAGGTCTACAAGGAACGCATTTTTTAAGTATTACCTCTAATGATTGTATTATATTTTCGTCAATAGAAGAATGTGTGTTCCACATTTTCGACAGTATCGCCTCCACACATAATCACATGTGTCGTTATTTTTGTGTAAGAATCGTTTCAAATACCTCACCGTGCGGTCTATTTAGCCATGGTTCAACGTTGGGGATCAGTGGGTATGGGTTTTAGCCAGGGATTCACTGTCTCTGCCAGTGCAATTCCTTTCAGTGTATTGTGCRGTAACCTGTCATTTATAAATATTTGAATCTCCTTTGCCAAGAGGTCTAAAGTGTGTAAGATCGAAATTACTCGGACATCTCTTCCGATACTGTGCGGAACGCAGAGCATACTCGCGCACAAGTATAACATATATAATCACGGCGATATAATTTTATTTCGAGGACTTTTCCTTATATCTGGKGGCGCTACATTCAAAAAGTCATGTTTACTTTAGAACGCACCTTGTATATCACACACTGACCGACATTTTCGATCAAAAGTCAACTATATGTACCGGGATCTAAATATTCGGAGCTTGAACAGTTTCAACTGGATGCAAATAATTTTTGGTCATAAGGTGGCATACACTAGAGAAATTATTCGTGCAAAGTTTTATCCCGTTATATTAATCGCTTCATGATTTATGTAATGGAAACTGAACGAATGGCATGTAAAATTCTGCTATATGGAAAGGGGGTATGTAAGAATACCACGGACTAAATTTTTTTAAAATTCGTTTGGTCGGGTCCCGAGATATGGGAATTTCACCAAAAAAGTGGGTGTGACCACGCCCATCGTACTTTTTTTGACACTGGCCACCGTAAGACTCTCTCAGACCATCTCGGAGGTAAAATTTAATGTCTCTGACGTGTCTAGTTATTGATTTATTACGCTTTTAGTAGTTTTTAACAGTACCGTTATATGGGGAGTGAACTCGTTTTCATCCATTTTTACACCGCGGGTGTTTAGAAGTTCTTAGAAAATTTGCGCTTAACAAATTTGGTTGTTTTAGCTTAAGTGGTTTAGRAGATATGTACATAAAACTTATTAGAGGGCGTGACCATTCCCAATTTTAAAAAATTCTACCCACCCTGTGCCAAATTACAGTTTTTCATATCTTAATTTAGTGCTTAATTATGATACTTWATAGATTTTCGGTTAATGGCGAATTGTAGTTCTACGAACTCGATTTTTTTTGTTCCAAGGAAAGTGTATACCAAGTTTCATCATATCTCAATTTTGCACGGACAGACTGACTGACAGACTGACTAACAGGCAGTCAACCGGATTTCTACTTTTCTCATCATCACATAGTTTTAGGTGATACGTAAAACCATTAGGTGAATAAAACTATAATACTCTGTTTCAAATGGTTGCAAGAGTTTAAAAAAGCGAGGTGGATAAAATTTTTTTTTATATGCATATATTTTTTTAGATAAAATTATTTTTTTTTTTTAAGAAGTACAGTGTTTTTAAATCAAAAAGAAAATTAATTGATTCAGTAAAAGGAGAACATATGGTAATTTTCATGTAGGAAAGTCGTTTTTGGATGAAGTCTACAAGCAAACACTCATTTTGAAGAAACTTTTTTCAAATACTATAGATCCTCCATACAAATAGATTTTGAGGTATTTCGTTATACGCATCTTTAGGATTGCCCAAGCAACCCAATTCGCCACAATTGTGGAATTTAAGGAGACCACTTCAACAGATCCACATTTTAATTTTTTAGATAGTCGGTGGTGACTCAATTTTTACTCAAGTTACAGCTTGCACGGGCGGACGGACAGACGGACAGACAGGCATCCGGATTTCAACTCTACTCGTCACCCTGATCACTTTGGTATATATAACCCTATATCTGACTATGATGAGGAAGAAAATCCGGTGTAATCAGACTCCAGCAACTGCGTGCTATATTGAACTATTTTAATAAACTTTCATTCCAGGATCACAATATTGCACTGACTTATATGTAGGTAGTTCACCTTTGGTTTT
>NW_017537122.1:198357-202301 GCF_001853355.1 Bactrocera latifrons
ACAAAACTTTGGGTTCCTATACCGACAAAAACGGTTTTATTATTTATTTTATTCGCAAATAAATTTCTCACTGTATTGAATAGTTTATGACATGAATAATAGTATAAAATGTATACCACAGCAACGCGTGGCCGGATCTACTAGTGTACGTATATATGAACTAATACAAAGCGGAGTTATGTATTTAGCGGTATTGAAATATTGTTTAGAATATTATTCAAGGAGAGAATTTTGCAAACCAAGCCATTTAAAGCCCTACAGTAGTTTCAAAATTTTAATTCAAAAACACTGATTGTTACACTGATAACTTACTTTTTCTATACTTTATCACTGAGAATTTTTATGAAATGCCACCCAATTTTTTTTCTAAACGAGCGATTGAAAATAAAGTTATCAATTACGGTTTATTCATAACGGAACTTTCCGAACATATTTGTTAAGCGGTAGAATGAAAAAGTTGAAAAAGCGTTGGTCCGTTGATAAATTAGCTTTTCTATCTAACACATATAAAAATGAACAAAATGACAAGATCAGTTAGTCCAAATGATTGTCTGTCCATCTGTCTGCTCGTGCTTGATGAAACTTCGTACCATGGCAAATAAGGAGGATACCAAAGTATTGCAGATGGGCGGTATCGAGCTATTGCCAAGTTCACAAAACATCATTAATTGAAAACATATAAAGTACCATAACTAATCTGCACAATAAGTTAAAAAGCTGTCATTTAATACAACGAATTGGAAGAGGCATCTAGGGCTTGAAAAAATTTATAAAGGAAGCCTGGTCCTGCCCGCAAAAAGGTTTAATGTACATTTCTCTTAAACTGCGACTGATATGTTAATAATATTGCCACAGTCACCATAACATAACATATAAAGTACCATAACTAATCTGCACAATAAGTTAAAAAGCTGTCATTTAATACAACGAATTGCATTAGGAAGAGGCATCAATGGCTTGAAAAAATTTACAAAGGAAGCCTGGTCCTGCCCGCAAAAAGGTTTAATGTACATTTCTCTTAAACTGCGACTGCTATATTAATAACATTGCCACAGTCACAAAATTTTACACCCCAGATGAGTGTAACAACACACAGCTTTTGGTGAAAACCCATACCTCGGGACCTTATGGCCCAATTTCAATTAAATTCAAAATATTAAAGCACGCTTTTCATTTATACCTACAATTTTAAATTTCATCTGAATCTTTTTCTTCTAGTATACAAACCAAAAATTAATCAATGTGTCCAGATAGATGCGCTACCTAATGAAAAAAAATTGCTAAAATCGGACTTCTACTGTTCAAAGCCCCAGATAYCGAATATGGGGAATAATTGAAGGATTTTCGAACTTCCGACTAAAATCAGCCGCATTTATCGGCAAATATGTGGGTTATCTTAATTACATTAAGAGTCCAATCCTATTCGTCTTTGTGCCTAAAATATATAAAATCGTGTGAAAACTTAATACTTACATACCTATATAGGATCCACCTCTAACGCCTACTGTACAATGTGAGAACTACCCTTAAATTGGTTGCAAAAGTCAGTCAACAAGTGAGGAGGAATCCCAGAAACACAAACTGGGATCTCTACAGGCAGATACTACTGGACAAGGGACTTCGACCTTGCGTGTATAAGTCACATGAAGAGATTGAAAGCGGCGTGACTGTATTTTTCATGAATGCACCTTTTCAATACGCTTGTCCTACGCTGAGGCTCCAGCACAAAACGAAAATCCGTTGGAGGAACAAGGAGCTCAGGTCTTACAGACGTAGGGTACAGGGATTTTTCAACTTGGATAATCTAACGGAAGGCGAGGACTGTTGCAATGAGTAAAAGTTCCCCTAAAGGAATTCAAAAAGTTTGTGCGCAGTACATACCGGCAACCATCGAAGAACTTTTGTAACAGATTTGAAATGACCAACGAGGTGGTGACGCTTAGGAAACTATTTTTCAAAAGCCTCGCCTTTAAAAACTTGCTTTAAGAACCACTCCAGTGGCGGTTCTCATATATTTATATGACAAATAGAAACGTAGTCGATATAGCATACAGCGTAGCATGTACAGCTTCCGGCCACTTGTCATCATTTTCTCGAAAACAAGTTTGTCTTAAGGCTAATCATTTTTAAAACGTAGAATTCTTATTTATCAAAAGATGAGAATATCTTTTTTATTTTCTTCAAAAGTGTGAAGTCGTTTTAAGGGGAGAAGAGAAACATTGGTAAGTTTAAATGGTGGTAAGCACAAGTTGTTTTCACAAGCTACATGCATTCAGCATTTTCTTTTATTTATTAAAAGAATATTTCTTCTCGTTTGAAATTTGTTTACTTTTGAATTTCRAACTTTGAATTTTTGGATAAATTAAATCGTTGACGATATGCTTATCAAATAAGCGTAAAGGAAAATTAAATAATACGCTTATTTCACTTTGTTGAATATATTTTGATTTTTACTATCCATTTTATATATATCTTTTTTTCAAAGTAGATGAAGGTCCTCGTCACCATGATTTCCATCGTTGTGGTCATTTGAAAAATAGAACAATGATGGATTCCTTATTAATAGTTTGAAATCCGCTATCTGAAGCTTTAAACTGAATTTTTTTCTTAAAATGGCGACTAGTAGAAAGTCAACGTTGATTTTTTCGCTAAGTTTATCAATGTTAATTTTAACAAAATATTACAAATTATAGTTTAAATTTTTTGTTGCTATAACTTCGGAAATAATTTGAATTTGATCAATGCACATTTAATTATGTACATTTTCTGCTTCTACCTTAGGCAAATATCCGTACAGTATCTCACAAGCCAATTTTATTACGCATACCTGAAATTAATTACCGTTACGTTATTTTTACATCGCTATTTGTCTTTGCAGTATTAAGTTTATATTACATACTTTCGAATTTCTACAATGAGAGAAAGCCCGACCTAAAATTTATTACACCATTTCAAATAACGGTTTCAAGTTAGAATAATAAATTTGTTTTCGTTACTATGAATTCTTATAGAATTAAATTTTGTTGATAATATAATATAATAACTGTCTCTTATACACATCTAGATGTGTATAAGAGACAGCTATCATTCAGACCATAGAATGTCAAACCATTATTTTTTTAATTTTCTGCCCTAATTAATGTGTAGCTTACCAACTGAATACGATTGCAGCTATGCGGTTTTCTCAGCATTGTCACCTTTCGGACTCAAGTTGCAAAAGCAATTTTTCTCTACAAGTTACCTTTTTACTGTTCCCCCGTTTGGGGGATAGATAGGTGGGCAGAAGTTTTGATTATTTTGATAATCGTAGCTATTTCTTTATTTTTATTATCGTCTATGGGACTTGCAGCAGACAAATTTTCGCAAAGTTGTTGAAATTTGGACCAATTTGCCTTGTCCAACAGAAATTTAGGCTTCGCCGACCCTTTTCTGGATAAAGGGGTTGATAAGTGGGTTATAAGGGGGAAATGATCGCTGTTATAAAGATCAATTAGTGTTTGGCTGTTAAGTTTGGGGGTTGCTAAGTTCTACATTCGTGAAAGAATTATGTCAAGTTTTCTGCTAATAAAAGGTCTTCTATGATTTTACCTCTTTGGTTAGTACATGTGGAACCCCAAAGAGGGCTCCAAGCATTGAAGTCGCCAAGTATACGTACGGGTGTTCTTTGATATTAAAGTTTTGGGTGTGCTGGAATGTAAATTGTTAGGATAGTTAATTTAAATCCAATAAATATTTCTATTGCTATTATAGAATATTAAAACATTTAGAGAGAAATTTGTGTGGGAAGTTTTTTTTTTATCAAAGTAGCAACACCTTGGAGGATGGAGTCTTGTGTAGAAGTTCACGTAAGTTAGGAAAGTTTTCTGACCGCCATTCACTTGGGAGTGGCCAGAAACGATTCTTTTACATATGACTCAAGCAGCTCACGACTTCCGGTCTTTGAC
>NW_017537122.1:204911-208496 GCF_001853355.1 Bactrocera latifrons
TTGCGCGTTGGCCACGGCGATATACGACGACATTGACATAGTTCAGCGAATTAAAAGACAGCGGCTACGCTGGCTAGGTCATGTTGTCCGGATGGACGAAAACACTCCATCTTTGAAAGTGTTCCATGCAGTACCCGCCGGGGGAAGCAGAGGAAGAGGAAGACCTCCACTCCGTTGGAAGGACCAAGTGGAGAAGGACCTGGCTTCATTTTTAATATCTAATAGGCGCCATGTAGCGAAAAGAAGAAACGACTGGCGCGCGGTTGTTAACTCGACTATAATCGCGTAAGCGGGGACTACGCCAATCAAGGAGAAGAAGAAGGTTTCAATAATGAGGCCATTAGCGTAATTTTGAGCTTGTTTCACAACAATATTAGCACCTGAAAATTCTTCACATAACATCCTAATCAAACGATTTTTGTATAATCAGTGTATTCGTCAGATATTAGAGTACCGTTGTGATGAAAGTGATGTTCATAGACACTGAAAATATTTGTCCAAAATATTATCAAATGTCTTCTCTCGATTCCACACAATACGATGTAACAAGTAGTCATCGATGATGTAGGTAGCATTTGTCCTTTCGATATCAATGCTTCATTCATTCAAAGCAATCATAAATGACTGACTTCTGTGTCTTACGCATTGCATTTGCATCCAAGAGCGATAAGAGGCTAATTCGTACTCGAAGAATCTTTAAGCTCACTTCAATGTGTTTGTAATACTCATGCGTTGAAATAATAAATTGTCGGTGAAGCAAATGAATGTTGAACTTCCCAATTTCTCAGTTATAATGATTCTATTACCGTACTTTAACTTGAGTTTTGACTTAATTGCTCTATTATCGATCGAAAGTTCTTTGCAAATATCTTTCAATTCTTGTATTGAAAATTGACAACCATCATGATTTTTAATAAATGTAAATATTTCTTCCATCGCTGAAGTAATAGAATTACTTTCAGGACGATCGATTTTACCTCCATTATTGGTTTTCAGAAACAAAATGTAACAATCACTGTGGTACTTAGCCTCAGCAGCAACTAAGTCATATTCATAGTGTATGCTGGCAATGACACTTCTTCTGARCTTCCTTCAAGATGGTTTTCTCAAGCGTCAAGGGTTGAAACTTGAGACACTCTTCGTCGAAGATGCTGAGCTTTTTTCATTTCAGTCGTTTTATCTGCTTCATTGCCACAGAACAAACAGCATTTATTGAAACAAAAAGACGATTCATTACCTTGTGCTCTAGTACGCGGAGGACTAATCCCAGATGCGTTGGCTATCTCCGCCTCACGCTGTCTTTCAGATGCAGTATGATTTACGGCACTGCTTATGTATCGATACATAWGTTTTGTCCTTCAAATATTCATCGAAMCCAGGGGTGATGGATTAGTACTTGAATCAATAAAAGTCTTTAGTCCACGATCAATTACCACAATTTCCCTTTCAGTCAAAGATTCATTGCAAATAAAGCAAAGTCTGACATTTTTACAAAATTCTCTTTTAAAAAAGATAGGGAGAAAGTCGTGAAGTAGAATTAAAAACGACTATTTTCAGACATTTCCCGTGAATAATTGGTGCATATTTTCATAAAAGCTGCACTCCTGAACCTTTACCAAAATTCCTTATTTTTTCAGTTGTAGTCAAGTAAATTTGACAGCAGGTTACGCATTCGGAATGATGCACATTAGAAGAGCAAGGAAAAATAAACAAAGAAAATATACTTATATGTGYAAGTATAGCTTASTATTCAGCTCTCAAGAAATGTAAAAACTTCATATACAAAAAACGCTGGTRTGCAGCAGTRARGAAATCTAGTACTAATTTTTAATACATAAAATGCGAMTATGGCAAACCTTGTTTTGCGAAGAAATCAACRATTGTTTCTTGAGGGAAATTCAAGGTAATCGTTAAATTYATCCTAAATTAGTTATTATTATTATTATGAAGTATATTTCATTTGGAAATGTTCTATAAAAMTTACCAATAATCAAAAACATTCCTGAAATCGCAATGGAAAAATGTTATTTCGAAATGTACTTTATTTTTATAATATAATACAACCGTCTTAATACTCTCTCTACTAGATTTTATATTACCGAAATGAAAATGCCGTCGGTATATGTGTAAATGGGATATGTTGCCTCTTTGAAATTTTCGTAGAAATGAAAACTGCGCTGTGAAACTGTGAGAGATTATTGCCTTCAATATATCGTATTATGATAACAAAGTCCCAAATACAGATTTGCCAACGGGAATGGTAATAGATTTGACAGTTAGTATGCCATAAATTTGCGCCTGTCAAGATGAGGGGTAATTTTGCCATCACTATATTCAATGCTATTTGATAGGCTAATGGTCTTATAGTTTTCTACTCACTATATATATACTGTGGTTTTCTATATACTATCGGTAATGAATTGTGTCGAAGAAGATAATTTTGTGGAAGTCAAAGTATTATTTTTCGCCAAAGCCCGTGAAATTTCTGGATTAAGTTCAACAACTTTTATTACTGAACAACACATACTAGTATCCAAACTCTTAAACCAGATTTGCCAAAAATTTGCAATTGATTGTATAAGGGATAGTTGTGTTATAGCAATAAACGAGTGTTACTGTGAAAATTTAGTAAATCTTCACGAAGGTGACGAGGTTGCTATTATTCCAACTATTAGTGGAGGTTAAAAGATATGGCTAATTTTTTGTCCATTACCCGGGAACCCTTGGATGTTGCAGCTATTACAAATTCAATATTTCATGAAGATTGTGGTGCTGTTTCCTTATTCGTAGGGACGACTAGAAAATCGTTTGACGGAAAAATGGTTTGTATTTCAGTGCTTTAAATAATAAGAGTCAGATACTACGGCAGCACGATTGTTCATTATAGGTACATTCGCTTGAATATGAAGCATACGAGACAATGGCTCTGAAGGAACTTAAAAAAATTTGTGATTCAGTGCGCTCCAATTGGAAAGATGTAGTGAACATCGCAATACATCACCGTCTCGGTTTAGTTGCACCAAAGGAAGCAAGTGTGGTTATTGCTATATCGTCTCCCCATCGAGAAGACGCATTTAAGGCAGTTTCGTATTCTATTGAACATTTGAAGAAATCTGTACCTATTTGGAAAAAAGAATTGTATAGCGATGGAGATTCAAGTTGGAAAGAAAACAAAGAATGTCAGTGGATGAAGTAACGTACATATTTTATAAAATATACTACAAAGGAAAAATAATGTTGCAAACAAATATTCAAAATAGTTTCGATTAAAGTTTCGCGAAAAAATTCCAAACAATTTTTTTTAATAACGGGTGTATAACGTAATGCCGACAATCAAAATATCGGAATTTAGAATCCCGACAGTCAAAATACCTACATACCAAAACACCGAAAAATTACAATACCGACAGATCAAACAAAGGTGGCGTTGTTCGTTCAAAGCCCTGCGGCCTCCGGTCACTAACACACTCAGGATGATAACCCTTAGTCGGTAAAATTCCCTTTTTGTGCTCTGATAGAAATAAAGCGGACAAGATAAAATATTTTTCATATGTCGGCATTTTATTTTGTCGGTATTTTGAATTC
>NW_017537122.1:208881-223291 GCF_001853355.1 Bactrocera latifrons
CATCTGACTTTGTGAATAAGATGTTTTTCACTGGCAGACACGATTTCTCATGTTTGGATCGTCTAAAACACAAAAACCCAATTTATTCTTAAAAAGTACATGAAAAAATTTTGATAAATAAAAAAGTAATAACTGTCTCTTTTTTAATTTTCCCTATGATTTTTTTTTTTACATAAATTTTGTTATAACATTGTCAATTAATTATAAAAAAAAATATGAATCTTGTATGGATGCTAGCCATTTAACATTTAAAAAATTAAGAAAATCGGTTGAGTAGTTCAAATGGAGTCACGTTCATAAACGTTTGTTTAGAGAAAAACGCGTTTACTTACTCGGCTATTACACGAAGCAAGTTTTGTTGCTGATTCTCGGGCGATTCTCTTTTGCTGTTGCCAATTGCATTCACACGAGCAACTTGTGTTGCGCAAGTCTGTTCGAGTTTTTTTCTCATTCTCTTTCACTTTACTTTAACCCATTGTCGTTTCTTTTTCCTTATAGGTATTTGGGCCACTCTATCACATATATTAATCAGTTCTGTCAATTAAGAATACATTTTATTTATAATTCAAAATTAAAACAAAGGTTATATAACAGATCTTCACCATCGTCTTAGTCAATTTGTATGGCTTCCTCCATACATTTCACAATATCTTTAATTAATTCGATTTTTTCGTCATACTCCATTTTCTAAAATATTTATATTATATTATGTATATTTGTACACATATTTTCAAATTACGTACCAAAAATGAAATTAAATTTTTTGAATATATTCAAAATATTAATTTCAAAATACTATACGCAAATGCAACTATGTACTACGAAAGAAAGAACACGAATGCAGAAAAACGTCGCAGCGAACTGTAACGAATAAGAACACAAAGCGAGTTGCTGAACACTGGAAACTCGGCGCGATTCTCCTCTCCTCGTCGCCCCCTCGCCTATAAACCAAGAGTTGCCGCAACAAAAGTTGCTTTGTGTAATAAGGAACTTAGCAATCTTCTTAGCTTTGCCACATCTTAAAAGCCAAATATGAGGGATTTTTAACTACAATGTTTTTGTTTGTTTGTACTTTCATGTGTTTTTTTATTTTTATTAACAAAAAAATCTTTCCCACATTTTTCAAGCTATAACTCAAGTACTTTTGCGTAGTACTCCTTTCTTCGTTGGCGGCTTTCGTAAGCGCTCTAAAAAATAACCCTGACTGGTGACTGTATCACATGTCTTGATGTCCACTACGAGTATAAAAGCAAATTTTTAAAATATAGATTTCTTACTTATAAAGCCTACAAAAAGTGTAAAATGTGAATTTGTTGTAAGTGTTTACCGTTTAATTAATTCGACCAAAGTGATATATATTTGTTTATTTTAAAGATTAGAAATAAGAAAAAACTTTTTCGACTACCAATGTAATAAGCACTTTTTATCCATATAACAACTGTAGACGTATATTGGCGGTGTTTAATTCAAGTTCGGGCGTTAATTACAAAATATTTAATCGTTATGATTAGCTGTCCTCCGTTTATCCTTTATTTATACAGTTTGGAAAAACCGTGCAAGAAAAGTATATGTTGTATTTACAAAAGCTTCTTTAGTCCTCAAAAATGCGTCAATACGTGAGGAAAGAAACGATTTTGGTAAACAATTAATTTTTGTCTTGATTGCTCATTTGACTGATTTCTACTAAATTTAGTACGTGGTATTCTTCATATACTAGTATAAAAATCAAGAAGCAATTAAACTGACTTGCACTACTTTAATCTTGAATGGTTCACTGGATCCTTTTTCGAGAGGTTAAGCCCTTATTCTTGGGCAATGCCCGTTACTTTTCCGTGTGCTGATCTGTGGAAGCTGCTGTATACTGACATTACTTGGACTGGTAATTGTGTTATCCTGGTTTTAATACGGACTTCGGTTTCGGAATCTCGTTTCTAAGAATTCTCCGCGCACTTTTACAYAGTGTATTTCGGAATTTCGTTTCTATAGTTTTAAAGATTGACCGGGCACTTTTACCATACATTATGTATTTCGGAATAACTCGTATAACTTTAAGGATTTGACCGAGAGTGTCCTTTTTGCACAAATTCATTTTAAATGTTACACTGTAGTTCACTTCACTCGAGCTCKGGCACGAATTATCACGACGGTGTTAGAGTTTTACATACCTGTGAGTTATGCAAAATTCTAAACAATTTTAACATCAATTGAAAGGGAAAAGTTTATCACATTTCCCTGGCTATGTTTATTAATAAAAATATTTTAATTTGGGTGTAAGATATATTTATTCACAAAGTTGTGTTATATATGAAATTTGATGGGAGCAGTAAAATAGTAGTAAAGTAATAAATTTTTTTTTAARCTGAAGGATTTTTGGAAGTTCCGTCTATACGAGATATTAGTACTTGGTAGCATGGCCATGATTTTTTATAACAGCAATACAACGCCTCTTCATAGAATCCACGAGACTCTGGCATTTTTTTAGTGGTATGTTCTGCCATGCCTGCTGCACTACGGTCCACAACTCATTGTTGTTTTTGGGTTTGTCATTCCATACGGCTTTCTTAACGTCTGCCCAAAGGTTTTCAATGGGATTGAGGTCAGGGGATTGAGCTGGTCAATCCAAGACCTCAATTCCATTGACCCGAAACCATTCCTTTGCCACCCTACTGGTATGTTTCGGGTCATTGTCCTGCTGAAATATCCATTTCAGCGGCATGTCCTCTTCAGCAAATGGCATCATTGTGTCAGTAATTTTGTAAATTGGGCCTACGCCTCTATAAGAAAAACAGCCCCAAGCCATGATACTCGAACCGCCATGCTTCAAAGTTTTTGTGGTAAACCTGGGGTCGTACTCTGTATTAGGGGGGCTTCTTACATACTGACGGGACCCTTTACGGCCGTATAAAACCACTTTCGACTCGTCAGTCCACAATATGTTGCGTCACTTCTCAATCGGCAAAGGTAAGTGTTCTTTGGCGAATTTCAGACGTCGAGCTACATGATTTTAGTAGCAGCACTTTTCGAGGACGGGCAAATAAATTATGTTCACGTAAAAGTCTTCTTACTGTATGAACACCGCAGGGCAAGTTCAGTTCGTTCCGAACCTCCACAGTCGACATTGTAGGCCGAGTCTTACACATCTTACAACTTTACGTACAGAATACAAAAAAATCCGCCTTGCGCCCCTTTTTTGATCTTTTATTTTTTTTTTTTATAAATAATTGCTTTGCGATTCATTGTGGCTAAACACCCTACCATACTTTCTACTTCTGTGTATGTTTCACCACTGTTTATGAGAGATTGAATCCATTTTCGTTTCTCTTCACTGCAGTGCTTCTCGCGGCATGGATAATATGATACGAAACTCTTTGATTGAAAAATATTATTAATAAATTATACAAAACACTAAATTAAACACTTTGAAAATGCATACATATATAAATGCTAAAATGCTAAATCATTAATTAATTTACATAAATATTTATTTCGCCAAAATATGTTCGCACAGTTCAATGAAATTTCATTTCACGCTAATTTTGTCAGGTAATTATAGCGGTTTACTTCTGGCATCCCGCCTTTTCTGAAATCAATTGTCAGAAATTCCCTGACCTTCATCGCTATCAAATAATCAGGGAACGGGTTTGAGAGAAAAAGAGAGCCAATGCTCGAAACGAAACTTTTCGTATCATGTTATCCATGCTCGCGGCCCACTAAAATATGCACAGTCATATTTTTTTAGCTTTTTCCAATGGATAAYAAATAAAATAACAAGAAACTTTCTTCTTGATTGATAAAATTAAATATTTTTTAGTAAAAGTAATCTCTKTCCAATCATCATAAAAACAGATATCACAATATAATTAGCTGTAAAAAAGTGACGGCAAGTGTTTCGCACTTATTGTTGTGTATAACAGGACCGTTAGAGTACAGAGAATATAACTAGAATAATAATCAACTTCAATACCATAAATGAAACAAAATTTTAAGCGAAACTATTTTTGTCAATAGCCACTACTATTTCAATGCTCGCAACTGTATATATCTTACTGAACTTCTTAATAATACTTATACAAAAATATAGCTATCAGAGAGCTGCAACGAGTATGATAAGCTCAGAACAAACAATCGTGCCAAAAACACAATCAATTCAGTTCAGCATAGGCAACATTTTTTATCAATTCGAGTAGCCGCCAGCGTCAACTAATCTGATGCAATACGAACAATCTGTTCCTCGGCTATCACGATCGTGTAAATGGTATGGCTGGCTTCGGTTCCAATCGTATCATGATAGTTTATAGCGTTGCGAGGATTGTTTGCATTGATGTGAAACTTTGGGTAAACTATAAGTAAATCTACGAGTAAATCTTTGGGTAAATCTGTAAGTACAGCAAACAACAACAATTTTCTGCTGGACTGAATGCTGGACACATGATTGAATGTATGGCAAAAAATGTATCAGCTTTGAAAATGTGCGCATGTTACAAATTGTCGATGCCTAAACAATGGAAATTCCATTGAGTACGTACATACATTTCTTTTATGTATGTACTTGTTGGATTTTCTATTATACATAATTATATGTCGATCATTTCAATCATTGAAGCGTGAGTTTGTATCACTTCGGGTATTTACTGCTGATGCGAACGTTCACAAACAAATCAGGTATAAGCTAGTGATTCAAATTTGTTATTTATCGCTGATTTGATAACAAACGGTGCGCTACGTGTACGTGAACTGAAGTGATAGAATCAGACAGAGTGACGGATCAGTATAAACAAAAATGTATTGCTCGTTGCAGTTTTCTGATAGTTATGTACATATATTGTTGCGCGTTGGCTAATTGTCGACTCTTGTCACCCACGCTCATGTTTTTTCGAACATCGTTACTAAAATTGAAGCATACTACAGTTTTATTATAAAATAATGGAAGACATGACTGGAGAAAATAATGTGCACTTAATTTTTTTATTACAGCATGCGACAAAGACAACTTTATTTTCCTAAAAACTCAGATATGTAATGAAACTTCTGTGCCAAATGACTTAGTACAAATATCAGTTGACAAAAATGAGATTAAAAAGCGTATTACATGTTACCTCCAAAAAAAACGTGATGAGATTAATCAAAACAACATTATTGACTATAGAAGTATGCCTAACTATGCAAAATTAGACGATGGAACTCATCCCAATTTTCCGGTAGAAAATTTATGTGCGCGAGTAAATACTACCGTTGTAAAGCAAGATAGTTCAAAATGTCTTTTAAAAGGTAAGTACATTCAGTATTAGTACTGACATTATTATTATTATCTTGTTACTTTATAATAAAGCTCAAGAACTCAGTTAATTAATTTTTTGGTACCGGATGGGCCGAATTCCTAAAGTAATTGTGATGGATAAAGACTTATATAATACATACATATRTATATACTTAAATAATTATGAAGGCCAGACGAGTTCAATTTCAATTGACTGTTCCGTCCGTCTGTTCGTGCAAGTTGTAACTTGAGTACAAAAATTGTGGAATTTTGTATATTTGTTTCTTGAGACCATGAGAAGGTTGCTTTTGTATTCTTATTCGAGTCATTGCCATGTCTACAAAATGATATTAATCGAAAACATAAAATGCCACAACTGAAGATACAAAACTGTAATGCATCACAGTAGCAGGAAACATCTGTGATTTTCTAATTTTGGGTGGTATTGCCTCCATTTAATTTATAGCGGGATTTTGTAACCAGTCTCTATTTGAGACATTTTGAGACGTAAAGTCTTAATTTGTGACTAGTTACTATTCACTAAAGGTTAGTCTCAAAATATTGACTCAAATTTGAGAACTAATAACTAAGAGGTCACAAAACTAAAAAAAACTCCTGTCTGCAATTTTGAATATACTGAATAGAGATCATCATAAATATTAATCGATTGTCGTTTTTATATTTTGTAAGCAACTCAAACAATAATCAAACAAAATAAATTTTATATAAATTTCGTAAATATTATGAAACAAAGTCAAGATATATTTTTATTTAATATTTGTTATCGACATATTTATTTTTCCTTCATGTGTAAAAACATCTCTGAATAATGAAATGTAATAGATTTTTTGACAGTGACTTACAGAATAGCAAAATCGTCTCGAGTCTCAAAAATTGTCTCTAACTTAAAATCTCAAATTTAGAGATTTGAGGCTGTATCACAGTACAGAATCACACGTTTAATGTATATGTAGCGATTAACATCTCTCCAAATTGTAACAGATCCACTTACTAACTATTACTAATATTGTAACTACTGAACTACTTTCATCTGGTAACATTGTATTCAGCAAACTAAAATATTTAATCCCGTTACAATATTGATCACCTCATATTAGCTTCTCTAATTCGTTCTATTCCTTTTGATCATCGGACGAGACCACACGTGTTCTTTCGCGCTCAACATAAAACATTTATATTCGTATTAATAATATATTTGTAAGTCGGATTTACTTGTAAGTAAATTAATATAATAAAATTAAGTAGCTGGTTAAATAGTGTTTTACTTAATGACACCTTTAACCGCCACATATACATCCCACAAACTACTACAGTTGCAAGTGAAATAAACCAATGACTAAATATGTCAGACACAATAAACTTTACATCAAGTATGGTACAAAAAACCTTTATAGGAGCCATTACTAATAAAAATATAGCTAATTTCTGGTTTGTAATTTTAAGTAAAAGCCTCGATAATGAAAATCTGCCAGTGGCTTAAAGAACGTGATGTTTTTAGTTCTCTACCAACTCTTTTGAATGGATGCTGATAATGTGACATACAAATATATCTCTATATAGTATTATAATTCTCAGATATATACTAATTAACGAAGATATATACAAGTTAACAATAGTTAACTGAAACAATATTGTGGAACGTMAAAATTGCAATACATGCAGTCTAACCGTGCGATTCTGTACTGTGATACAGTATCAAGTCTCTAAATTTCAGATTTTAAGTTAGAGACAATTTTTGAGACTTGAGACGATTTTGCTATTGATGTAAATGATTTGTTTATACTTGAATGTAAATAAATATATCGATAACAAAATTTAAATTTTCTATAACWTAGCCAAAAAACATAATTATAAACAAAATATAAAAATATATGTTGACTTTGTTTCACAACATTAACGAAATTTATGTAAAATTGATTTATTTTTAAACTTTTCGTGTTTAAATTGCTTACGAAATATAAAAAACGACAATCGATTAATATCTATGACTATCTCTATTCAGTATATTTAAAATGGCAGACAAGAGTTCTTTTTGGTTTTGTAACCTGCTAACTACCAGGTCTCAAATTTGAGGCAATATTTTGAGACTAAAGCTAGAGACTGTTTATAATAACACTAAAAATTACAAACGGTTTTGATTTTTCACAGAAAAAATATGTTTTTTGCCCACTGAGAACCATGACCACACATGACAATTTTAAATCCTAAGTGAACGCTGCAAAATATTACCAAGTTATTTTCACAATTCGCAACAGAAGCAGGAGATCTTCTTCTTCTTTACTGGCGTAGGCACCGCTTACGAAATTATAGTGCGTCATTCGTTGCTTCTTTTCGCTGCGTCGCGCCAAGTTGATATTCCAAGCGAAGGCAGGTTCGTCTCCACCTGGTCCTTCCAACGGAAAGGAGGTCTTCATCTACTTCCTCGGCGGGTAAAGCGTCAGAGCTGTAGTGTTTTCGTCCATTCGGACAACAGGACATAGAAAGCGTAGCCGCTGTCTTTTAATTCGCTGAACTATGTCAATGTTGTCATATATCTCATACAGCGCATCGTTCCATCGAATGCGATATTCGCCGTGGCCAACACGCAAAAGACCATAAATCTTTCGCAGACCTTTTCTCTCGACTCATCAGTTGTTGTCATCGTCCAAGCCTCTGCACCATATAGCAGGGCGGGAAATATGAGTGACTTATAGAGTTTAGCTTTTGTTCGTCGAAAGCGTACTTTGCTTCTCAATTGCCTACTCAGTCCGAAGTAGCACCTGTTGGCAAGAGTGACATTGTTGGTAGTGTTTATGCTGGTTCCAAGATAGACGAAATTATCAACGACTTCAAAGTTATGACTCAACAGTGACGTGGGAGCCTATTAGCGAGTGCGACGGCTGGTTGTGTGATGACAGAAGATATTTCGTTTTGCCCTCGTTCGCCACCAGACTAATTTCCGAAATTTTACGCATGGTGAATATCTCGTCTTGTGTTGATTTCTCAGACTTAAAGCAACACTGAAAAGGTCTAATCAGTTTGTTGACATTAGGCTTTAATTTTTCATACAATRCGCTCGATAGATAGAACATATTTAAATTCCAATCGTTGGGCATGCTTTCGTCCAACCATCTTTTACAAAGAAGCTTATGCATGCTCCTTATCAGTTCTTTGTCGCCGTGTTTGAGTAGTTCGTCCGACAAACCATCGGCTCCCGCTGCTTTATTTTTAGACGGGTAATTGCTATTCTTACTTTTTCATGGTCGGACAATGTAACGTCTGCTACGTCGTCATCGATTGGGGAATCGGGTTCGCTTTCTTCTGGCGTTATGCATTAACTGCCATTCAGCAGACTGGAGAAGTTTTCYCTCCATATTTTAAGTATGCTTTGGTAATCGGTTACTACATCACCTCTGGGGGTTATACAAGACCATTTCGAGCTTTACCCCTGTCGGTCAGCTTGACAAGCTCTTCATATWCCCCCATTTCGGCCTCTTTCTTTTTCTGTCTGCAAAGGCGTCTGGCTTCCATCTTCAACTCTCAGTATCTATCCCATACCGCACGTGTTGTGGTCGATCGTAACGTTGCGAGGTAGAGAGTCTGTTTTCTCTCTGCTGCAACACGGCTCTCCTCGCACTACCAGCTGTTCTTTTGTACTTTCCGAAAACCAATGGTTTTGGTTGCGGCTGTACGTAAAGAGTTTGAAGTGCCGTCCCACAGTTCCCTTATACCGAGTTGTTGACCAGTGCTCTCAGAGAGCAGGAGTGCAAGCCGGGTAGAAAATCGTTCGATGGTCTGTTGTGATTGCAGCTTCTCGACGTCGAACCTTCCTTGTGTTTGATGGCATGCGTTTTTTGCGCACAGAGGCGGGTGCGAATCTGGGTTGCTACAAGGTAGTGGTCCGAGTCGATGTTAGAACCTCGCCACGTACTCACGTCTAAGACAGAGGATTCGTGTATTCCGTCCATCACAACCTGATCAATGAAATTTGTGCTGTGTCGCATAAAAATATTCCTTACCTTCAATGTCCATAATTTTTTCAGCAGCTTCATCAAATAAAGCGTCAATTTCCCTAAAACTGTTTTTTGGCATATTTTCCAATTTTGGCAAGGGTTGCACAGAAACCACAAAAAAGACGTTGATTGTTGATGGTAAATATTTTCTATTGCATAATTTTGCAAACTCAGATTCACAAGATTCTGAATTGCCCTTATGTTTTATTACGACGAAAATGGATTCAGAAATATATATTGAGATGTTGGATGATGTGCTTATTGAGTATTTGGAGGATAAGATCGAAATTACGTTTACCTTTCAGCAGAACAATGTCAGCATCCACGTTTCCAAGAAGGCAAAAGGGTTTTTTTCTTCGCGTTCTCTACAGTTGCTAGGATGGCCAGCCAGAAGTCCGGATTTAAACCCCATTGAAAATGTTTGGGGCATAATTACAAGGGCTGTGTATGCGAATGGGCGCCAGTACTTAGCCGCGCAGGAGCTAAAAACACCAATTTTGCTGGCGTGGATGAATCTGGACAGAGATATACTGTAAAAGAGAATCGACCATACCAATTGAATTGACCGATACCAGCCAGAATTTTTGGTTCATCTAACGGTTGTTTGTATCACTTAAATCTAACCGAGACTGATATGGAGTTATATATAAGTTAAGCCGCAATAATTTATCAGGAGTATTACACTTAACAGCATCGTCAACTCTTGCATTTATCTGTTCATTGCTTTGAGAGAGATATATCTGTAAGTGAAAGTGCAATGGTCACCCACATGATTCGATCAGCAAAAAAGAAAAAAGCTCTCTGATGTATTCACGAACGATGTTTATTAGTACAACGCTTAACAACATCGCCAACTTGTGAGATGCACTAAGCCTGTAGATTGGTGTGAGAACGATCTCTCCATATAACAATAATGTTTAACAGCGGAGAGAGAAAAAGCGGTAGAAGAACACTTATTAGAATAACATTTAACACGTAACCCGTATCGTGGTGTCTAAATGGATCCCACTACCTATAAATACTGCTCTAGTATTAAGCCGAAGACTGAAAGTTATAAAAAATATAGAATGAAGACTTTATAATGAACGGAATAAATATTTGATTTCTGTTAAAAAGGTGATTATTTAAAAATCCGTAGATTTGCAAAATCTAAATTAAATAGTTTGTAAAAACATTCRATTTATATGCTTTTTTCTCAATGTAATTTGAAATATTACACCAGTTAAGGGCTAAACAATAACCGTTTAACTTCCCTATATCCAATCACCATAATCCACAAAAACAAACATCGAGTTAGAGAGGCTTCGAGTGATGGAAGGAAATTTTTATGAAATTTAACTTCTACTAACGTTTGTCTCTCCTTCCGTGCAAGCGATAACTTGATTAAAAACTAAAAGATCTTAATGCAATTTAGTACACGTGTTCTTATCTATCCTTTCAAGGAGCGACTCGCACAACAACAAGAAAATATGTTTACTTCGACTGAATCGTAGCTATACCTGAAAGGTATAAAAATGAATTTATATTGATTTTGATCGGACAGGTTTAGGGAATAGTTCACGTAATGCGGTTTTCGACGTTTGCTTTAGGGTGTTATAAACTTCGTAGCTAACCTAATATCCCTATTCAGGATATAAATACGTTAAACGAGGTACCGGATTGATGATTATTTAAAAGAGATCAAAATGTTTTCAAAAGACATCTCTTCAAATCGAATATATGATGTAAACGTTTTTACTATCATTTGATTACTTTTTCACAAAAAGATGTTACTTGTTTTATCGACTAAACAATAGTTTTATTCTAGTTTGCAGAGTAAAAAACGCCTCAGGACCTCAAATACGGCCAAATTATTTCGATACTCTCGATAAACTAATGGCGAATAAAACATCGATTAAGTATGTCAATAAAGACAACGAAAATATTTCAGTTATTGGTAAAAGAAAAAGAATGGAACCTATTGAAAAACACTTGTTTCATAAAATAAATTATCACTTGCCTATGAATTTGCGACTGAAGCAAGCTGAAGATCGGATTTTGCGCTTGGAATCGTTATCCCCGGAGTATTGGCATTTTATCGTAAGTACCGTAGGCTAGTTTATTTGCAATAAGATTGTTGGATAGCCTTATTGAAATTCGCAAAGCAGTAAAATCACAGTATTTATTTTCACCGATTTATCTAATATTGTGTTTACTACCACTTATTAAAATTTCTGTACATACTTTATTACAACAATAAATTAGAGCGTAAACCATGTTATTTTAATAACAAACAAAGTAATAATAAATTGTGGAGGAAAGAAAATATAATGCATCCAAATTAAGTGAACATTTATCTTATTAATCCCAATGACAACCGTTATTTTATGTTAGTTGCATAAACCATTGCCGCAACGAAAGATAATACTTTTCAAACAATTATTTATGCTTGTAACAATTTTGAGCTTATGAGCCAAGCAATCGCCTGTCTTCACATATAACGATTTTTTTAATTAAATAAAGATTCGTTTGAGAATTAACTTTGCGTTACCACTGTTTTGAAATACCAAGTCAAATATCCCGGAAAATTGCGTAGAGAGACAATTTTTGAGACTTAATACGATTTTGCTATTCTGTAAGTGACAGTCATAAAATCTATTACATTTCATTATTCAGAGATGTTTTACAATTGAATTAAAATAAATATAGTAAAAAAATATACTTATCAATATAAATATATGTTGACTTTGTCTCATAATATTTACGAAATTTATGTAAAATTTATTTATTTTTAACCATTSCGTGTTTGAGTTGTTTACAAAATATAAAAGAAGACAATCGATTAATATCTATGATGATCTCTATTCAGTATATTCAAAATGGCAGCAAGTGTTCTTTTTAGTTTGTGACAGGGATAATGGGATGCCCAACTTATTCCAGTATGAGAGCGCCTCAAAATAAGCGTTTTTTTTATAACATTTTCCATTATGGCCAGATTGCACCAAATAAGAATTTTTGGACATTTTAAATTAACATTCCCAACATTTATTTCGATTGCAAATTATTATATATTGGACTTTTAATATATGGCGATACTACTTAATTCCTTTTTTATGATTTTATGGTATATTAAAACAACTGACTTTCGATATTTCAATACTTAATAAGGTGAATTAAGCCTGTTAGTTCTCAATTAATAAATAGAATATTAATTCTATTATGCATCAAATTACAAAACGTTTCATGATATATATTTAAATTTCGCATTTTCTTTGATTTTCAATGTCTTAAATTTTTATTAGCGATCTTGAACACGGCAATAAATTCCTCCGTTCACATATATTTTTGGTATAATTTCAATCTGGCCATTCCAGTCATTCCAATTGCAAAACGTCAAAACCTACTCAATCCAGTCAACTGTCAAAGTTCGGTAGGTTTTGACGGTTAGCAATTTCTTGAATAACATTACATTTTGCTTAATTTATTTCAAGCAATGGGAAGGTACAATTGTCAGGAGACTCCTGTTGACAAATATTTAATCCCAGATAATTTACATTTGGAAGTTATTTTGAAATTCGCTTAAAATTTTGCAACTTGAGAGTCCAATCGGACTTTGCCGTGTTTGTATGCTAAAGGTATTAAAATTTATAACTTACAACGGTTACTTATTACAGGATATTTGTATATTGTAATTATAGCATCTTTCTACATATGTATCAGAGAGCTGCAACGATCACAATTTTTTCAATCATAACCGATCATGGACTCGGATTTTATGTGACGGAAAACTTTGCTTCAACAAAAATGAATGATCTAAAGTGAGCGAGCTCAAAGCGAACAATCAGTTCCAATCACTGTTGCTTGTTTCGTAATGATTTTGTTCGATCGAATGCCTTGTGTGAGCAGCAAAGAATGTTTGAGAATGTTGCTTACATTCCGCTCGATCACAATCATCCCCTTTGGTCAAACCGCGTGGTTCGATAGGGAATATATCATTGCTCATTTTAAAATTATTATTTTAATTGGTATATAAAATTTATGCCACAATTATTATATGTATAGTAGTCCAAAAATATGAATTCTTATTTTTCCAAGAAATACATTTGAAAAAAAGGATCTTTATCCTTTTTTATTTTCAATATAAAGGATTTAAGGAGTTTAAGAGCTGAAAACGTACGCTACATACCTGCCCGGCGGCATTCCGCAAATGATAAAATCAATTTTTCACCTACCTACCCTACGCCTTTGCGCAAAAGATTATAATATATTATATTATGATAAAAATGCTAAGCGTTGAAAATGAAGAAATATATGCAGTAATGTTGTGGTTACTTTTATGCATCGCAACTTGTTTCTGTTAAAACACAAATATGTACATACAAACTATGCAGATACAATATATATGCCGGGAAATTTTCGATCTGATTGGTTCCATCACAATCAATTCAAACACACACTTGATCGATGTCTGAGTTTTCGTGCATCGTTGAACTCTATGGTCTTTTTCTGTACAATCATTTCCAATCATCATACCGTTTCTGTGCAATCACTTCCAATCATCATACCGGAACCAAAAAATCAGTTTGAATCAGTAAGCAGAGCACTCAAACCGATTGATCGGACTCCTTCATTTTAAGCACGAAACTCGATCGGAAAAATTTGTAACGAACCGTTGTGCTGAGTTGTGACCGGTTTGAGCGAGGCTGRTTAAACCGAATCGATCATACTCAATGCAGGTCTCTGATATGTATGTACATGAATATCATCACATTTTAGATTAATTAGATTATGTTAAAATCTTCTGTGGAGACAATTTCTTGAATGTCTGTGAGGTTTAGAGTATCAGAATAAAAGTTTCCTGCTTTAGCAAAATTAATGGTATTCGTGATTGCTTCTAATTCCTGGTAAACTTCTGTTAATAATCAATTAACCTTTATGTCAACAGAGAGTTTTTCAAACAGACAGCATACCCGAGTAACACCATACATTTTGTATGAAGATTAGTGTAGCGTAAGGTGAAAAGGAGGTTTTGTTCAGATTTCTGAACCGTTATAATTGTAAAGAAGATATTTTTGTAAGGATACAAATATCGTAGTTCAAATATTTATGTTCATTATCGCCGGCGCATACGAATCTAGTCTTAAACGTAGATATGTATTTA
>NW_017537123.1:0-9768 GCF_001853355.1 Bactrocera latifrons
GTGAAAATGCAATATCGTACATTGATCATGAGAATGAACATGATAAGGAAGTAAACACTCAACAATCCTCTGCAACACCTTATATACCCATGCCGGAGAAACAAGAAAATATTAGTGAGTCAACAGGAGCATATATTATGGATACACAAGCGGTTGAATGCTCTGTACCAATGCAAAATCCCTGTACTGAACCAGAAGTAAAAACTGTTACGTATGAGTTACCGGGAGATAAAAATATGGATACAGAAGCGGTAAAACTATCAGAAGGCGAAAAACAAATAGCATGTAATGAACCAGAAATAGAGTGTGCTAAAGATGCACAAAGTGAAAATGAAATATCGTACATTGATCATAAGAATGAACATGATAATGAAGTAAAAACTCAAGAATCCTCTGAACCACATTATACCCCCATACCGGAGAAACAAGAAAATACGAGTGAGTCAACACGAGCATGTATTATGGATACACAAGCGGTTGAATGCTCTGTAACAGACAATGGATTACAAAATCCTTGTACAAAACCAGAAGTAGGAACTGGGATGTATAAATTGCCAGGAAATAAAAATATGGATACGGAAGCGGTAGAACTATCAGAAATAGACTGTCCTAAAGATGCACAAAGTGTTAATGAAGTAGGAACTCAAGAATTATCTGAAACACCTGATACTCCCAAACCGGATAAACAAGAACGTATTAGTGAGTCCACAGGAGAGTGTGTTACGGATGCGCAAGCAGTACAATTCTCTGTAACAGATTATGGAACGCAAAATCTCTGTACTGAATCAGAAGTAGGAACTGTTATGGGTACAGAATGTGAAAATCCATCGCCCTTCGCCTATCAAATAGAAAAGTGTGCCATTGAGAAAGAGGTTGAGGAATCTTTACAAAAGTTATGCACTTCCGCAACTGGGAAACAACAATCAGTCTATGAGTTACCAGGAGATAAAAATATCGATACTGAAGCGGAAGAATTATCAGGAAGCGAAAAGGAAATAGCATGTAATGAAGCAGAAATAGAGTGTGCTAAGGATACACAAAGTGAAAATGAAATATGGTACATTGATCATAAGAATGAACATGATAATGAAATAGAAACTGACGAATCCTCTGAAACACGTGACACCCCCATACCGGATAAACAAAAACGTCTTAGTGAGTTAACAGGAGACTGTATTAGGGATGCGCAAACAGTAGAATTCTCTGTTACAATAAATGGAACACAAAATCCCTATACTGAACCAGAAGTAGAAACTGTTAAGGGTACAGAATGTGAAAATTCATCGTCGTTTAAATATCAAAAAGAAAAGTGTGAGACTGAGAAAGAGGTTTCAGAATCATATACTTTCGCAACTGACAAACAAAAGGCAGTCTGTGATTCACCTGGAGATAAAATTATGGATACAGAAGCAGTAGAATTAACGGATAATGAGAAACTAAAACCAAAAGGAGAGTGTGCTATAGATGCACAAAGGGAAATAGAAATACCATACATTGAGAAAAAGGATGAATGTGGTAATGAAGCAGAAACTCAAGAATCCTCTGAAACACCTTACACCTTTATACCTAAGAGAGAAGAAACTACCAGTGAGTCGAAAGAAGATAAAATCATTGAAACAGCAGCAGTAGAATTCTTTAAAACAGAAAGTGGAAAACAAAAGCCTTGCGAAAAAGAAGTTCGGACACTCTTCAATGTGCGAACAGAAGAGTGTACCAATGGGACAGAGGCCCATGAGTCTTTCGATCCGCTATGCATCTCTACAGTTGATATGCATGAAAACAGCAGTTGGCCAAACGGAGACAATGTTATAAATGCAGGATGTGAATTTAGAATACCATTCAGAGGGCAGAAAGAGGAAAGCGGCAATGATAATCACATCAGTGTGTCTAAAGAAGGTGGTGTAAAAGATACAGTAGAAGATAACAAAACTGAAGACCAAAAATTTTCTAAATCATCGTACTCTTGCGAAAATAAAAAAAATGAGTCCAGGAGTGATGTAAAAGACGCAGAAGTGGTAGAACTATATGCCTCAGAAAGTGAAAAGCAGAAACCACGCAAAATATTAGAAGGAAAGGATATAACTGCACGACTTTCAGAAAAAGAAGAACAAAAATCTAACAGTGAAATAATAAAAGAATATGGCAATAATATGGAAAGCGCACGGCTACCTCCACAGAAGGGGAATCCCCTTTGTGAAGCAACAGAAGTGTATGTCAGTTATACAGATGTGCTAGGGTCATCAGAAACGCTACACAGTTACGAAAGTAAGAATCATGAAATTCACAGTGATTCAGAAAAGACTTTTATTATAAAACTAAATGCTCTAGAAACTCCTCCAATAGGTCAAATTTTAGAACAGAAACTTAAGACCAAAATAGAATCTCTTACAGAAGCTAACTTGACCATTACAACCGGTTTTTCTTGTGGCAACTTATCCCATCGTCAACTTTATGACTCAAGTCTATCTCTTAATGTAGATCGCTGTATAGCAATGGTTGACAAGTTCGAAAATAGCAAAACTGAAAAAACCATTGAAAGCCTCAAAACCACCATCGCAAAAAATATTATGAGAGACGAGCCTAAGGATAAATCGCGACTTATTAACACTGGAATTACTCTAACCAACGATTCCTCTAAATCAGCCGGAACTGTGAAAAATTGTTTGAAAGTTATTAACGTTTCTGAATCTTCAAATTTGTTCATAACATTAAATAACGATATAGTCTCGGGAACAACTTTTATAAACTATGACAATATTACTGGTGTCGTAACTGATACGTCTGACGTAAAGTCTTCAGACCCTGACACCTACCCTATTAGAAGCAGTACAGTCGTGGTTGAATTATTATCAAGATTAAATAATCCAGTAACCAAGCAGCTTGGCAAGCAGTCGCATAAAATCGGCGTAACATCGAGCGATGAAAAATGTTCACATCGAACTATGTCTTACATTGCTAAAATGTGCAAAAGATTAATAAACGATAAACGACTTGTGGCTTCGCTTGAAAGGCGACGTCGTCAAATTGAGATCATGCAAAAGTATCTGCATTCCATAGATTCCTTTGAATTTGAATTTGAATATGATTATCTTAAACAAGATTTACTGAAAAAACAAGCACTCATATTATGCACACCTCCACCACCTCTCCCGAAGTGTAACATTGCAGCTACTTTGCCAGAAAGTCTAAGAGATTATAGATTTAACTTCCTTAATGATATTCTATTCTCAGATCAACTTAGTTCCGTCACAAATCTGGCCAGTAGAAGCACGTCAACTAATATCGAATCTTGCCTACCAGGTCATAATAATGAACAAGATATTATTCATACTAATAATTGCAATAACTCATTCGTCAACAATACTAAACTAACAAATAACTCATATCCAAATTCTAAATCCAACTTTAAACAAGGTCAACAATTTATGTACCACAACAATAACTATCAAGAGGATAATAATGGGGAAGAAGATGATGTTGTTCCTTTGAGACATTTCGTGCCAGGTAACACAAAGTGAATGCAAACATCGCTCGGTGTTATGTTCTATTGTGTTGTACTTCCTTGTGCTGTGTTGTTTTTTTAGTTGTCTGTGTTTTGTGGTATATTTTAAATTTCCTTTAATTAATCTATTTGGTGTTTATACAGTATGTGTCGTATTAAAATCGCAAACATCTTCAAATTATCTTTAAAGTGTGTAAATATTTACATAAATATCTTAATTGTTACACTTTCTAGGCTCTATAGCAGAGCGTGAATATAAGAAATGGAACAATGCAGTTGAAATGCCAAATAATCCATATACTCCGGACGCTTTAAAACGTAGGATTAGTGGCAGCCAGGAGCGTTTTATAGATTTACCAAATATAAGCTCAAGCACGAATAAAAATGTAATAACTGTAAAAGCAGAAGACGATGAAGAGAACGAAAGCACTAGTAATATTGGTTACAAGAGGTATTGTTATTGAATATAATCTCGAGTTATATAATGCAAATTCAATACGCTCATTTTAGATATAGCCGTGATTACTATATAAACGCTGACAATCCTCCAAAAGCCAGTCCTAATCATCAAAATCACCGAAATGATAAACGCAAACGACTTAGTTCCGGATGCAGTGATGAGCTCGTAGAAGATACGTTCACCAAAGAGGTAAATTCCTACGGCAAAACTACATATAAAAGTATCCCGCTTTATAGTGATCAAAGTGATTGTCATTGGATTTTTTCCACTCCAGTGCGTCGTAGCAATTCACTAGAATGCATTAACCACCGTTCACCTCAAAAATCATGTTACAACTTCACTCCAAACGCAACCTCCACTGCTCCTACATATTACAAAGAACTTCCACGACAACCAAATTCATTCACCTCAGCGTCTCATTATAACAATTTGGACCGTATTCATATGTCGAAGATCAACCAATACTCGAACCGCATTTATAACAAAACAAGACCTAATGAAATTGAAAATGACTTTGGCAGATTAGACACAAACAATAAGATTAACTTAGACTATTGCAGCGAGGATAAACATTCACTACGTTCATGGAGAAGTGCTAGTGTTGCTGATAATTATTCGGAAACTCTACCTTCACGGCGCACTTTATCGTCTCTTAGTTTTTATAGTAACACTAATAATACACCCTTAAACACGTCGAATTCAAAGAATCTCGTCTTATCAAATTCTAATATTTTGTCGCAATTCGAAAAGCAATTGCTTCATAAAGACCTTAAAAGAAATAGTTTTCGTGCCATTTCGGTCACAACAAAAAACTTTGTTATGAATCCACTATATGAGAGTGAAAACACCACCACTGCTTTTACTGAACCGAACCAGAACCAGAGCAAACTTAACCCTTTAACAGATGGTGTCAGCGATGATCAAACTGACTCTGGAGTCGATAGTTTCATGCATTGCTTCGTTGCAACCAACACGAACGTCGACAACACAAGTTTCCTCAATTAAAGTGTGAGCCTTTTTGCAGAAAATTTAGTTTCATTTATGTAGGTAGTGACATTTATCCAAAGTCAGAAATAATTAACACTAGTCAGTAATGTAATGCTAACATTTCTATAACTCTCAAAATATTCAATTGCTAAGTATGATATACATTAGTCCGGTAAGTTTAGACTAGAAAGGAGTAGTGAAGATACATAAATTTACAGCAAGCTGTGTGCGAATATGTTGAAAACAAATAATATGTTATTCCTCTCTTCTGGCCGTTTTGGTATGTGGAAAAAAATTCCTGAAATACTATCTTAGCGGAACATTAAAATTTTTTTGAAAGAAATATTTATAGTGGGTATTATTTCTCATTAAAAGTATGTACAAATAAATAATGGACTGTACTCTTATCATAATTTAGTAAATATCTAAGGGTTTGGATTATATTTATTCAAGTGAGCCTTTGACGACAGCAAGTTAAAATAAGAACTTTTGTGTAAAGTAAAAAAAATTAAACTAAAAACTCGTACTTCTGAAAAGCTTTATTATTAATACATTTGGGACCAAATATATTTTAATAGATTTGTAGATAAATTATACAGACTCATTCCAAAATAACTTCATGACTATTACACAATTGGAGTTGACGAAACCCGTTTTCTATTAACCTTGATGTACATACATATATAAACTATATAGACAGATAAGTGCTTGCGTTAAACATTAGCCAATTGGTGGGTGTGTTTATGAAATAGGGATTTTCCACATAAAGGTAATTCAACAATTAAAGGTGCAGTAAGTAATGACATAATTCTTCAACAAAAAGTTGGACTTACAAAATAATGTAAAACGAAAAAATGTTTTTCGTCATTGTGAAAAGCTCGTAAAAATTATATACTAACTTAGTAACACACACGGAGTTGACATTTTATATGAATTATAAACATAATAGTTATGTACTATACGCATAAACTGTTAAATTAGTCTTTAGTATTCATATTAATTTCGGTAATATGAGATGTTATTAAAACTTAAAAATAAAAGAAAAGATTTCAAAGACTCTTTAAAATAGAATTAAAATGTTTGCTCAAAATTGAAAAATTATTTTGCATTATATAGAAAAATTTAAAGTTGCGCAGTTTTTATATGGGAACCCGCAGAATTCTAAAAAAGTCCAATCTATACACTGGCAATACGTTGCTCACAGGATAGTATAATAGTTTTTTCTAACCGTTATTAATAACACCTAAAGCTAATCGAGATATAAGTATATATATAGAGCAATCAGGATATCAAGATGACATTGCGAGTTGAACTGTTCATCCGTACAAGCGAAAACTTGTGTAAAGATTAAGATATGCTAACAGAACTAGGCACTATGAGAGGATTGGTGCATACGTCGGTAAATTTATCTCCTCGATTGATTTAGTTAGAATATTACACAATATATACACACATACATGACTATGTAATATACCAGTATATAGTAAATGTTTTCGTGAAAACTTACATATGTATGTGACATAAAACTGGATAAGTTACCAACAACAATTCGCAAAAAATATTCAGTTTTGAACAGACACAAGTTTTAGGTACATTTGAATGAAGATAGTATTTCTGGTCGCAGTGGTAAGTATTAAAATTTGAATAAATATATTAGGTGCTAGCTCCTAGCATTTTCCATCAACATTCTTTAAATTTGCATGTAATCACATTCATAATACACAATTAAACATTTTTGTCCTTATTTATAAAACTTACTAACAACATTTGCTTGAGAACGCTTCATTCATTTATTGTCTCATATTGCTTGCAGCATGTCATCAACGATATTATTAATTTAGAAATATTTCAATAAATATATCTATGTCGAGAAACAACAGATCCTTTTGGCACCCTTCTAGTTATTTCGTCCTTCTCTGTCCCTTACGGTTTTCATAATTCATCTATCAATTACGGAGATTGGAATGTTTGGCAAGCATTTGGCGTATACGTATCTATAGAAATCACAATGGGAAAGTTATTTCTCACTGTCTCAGTGTTTTTGTCCGGCACACATTTTATGAAATTTTGGTAGTTAATCGGTTCTAATTTGAACGAAATATTAGCTAAATTAGTCCACGTGCCCGGCTATTAAAACGTATTCCTGTCCAGTAATAGAAATTCGTTTTGTATGAAAATATCAATGAAAACGTTTGTTCATGAAATATAAAAGGTGTCTTGTTATAAAGACTATTCATGGATATAACTTCACTTTAATTCGACAAATATAAGTATATATAATAGCAATTTGCAAATACATATAACAAATTACGCTTAATGAAAATCAGCACTTAGCGAGAATATTGACAAAAACCGTTATCAATGTACTACTCGAGATGAAAATTCTTTAGAGTAACAAATTGAAAATACTATACATATATACTTCTACATAATCTCCATCTAGAGTGATAACTTTTTTGTTGCTCCATTAAATTTCGATACTCGTTCGATAATGTGAAGCTTTAATGCCTCTTGACCTTAGTATTTGATTTTTTTCTGCCAATAACAATTAGAGGCTGGGAATGTTGAAGTAGTCGCTGGGGCGAAGCCTGGAAAATACGGAGGGTGTCGGACTAGTTTATAACGTTAATTCTTTGATTAATCGGTCATGAAACTGAAAGATCGACGTTGAGAACCTATAGCGCACAAAGCTTATTCATTTTTAAAAACTTACAAATGACGGCCTTACATTGGCGTTAACTTGCATGAGCTTTAAAAAACATTACTGAAGTAATTTCGAGGGAAAGTGCCGAGTTGACCGTCTTTGGCCGTATAAAAATCCGGGCCAAAACTCAGCAAACCATTGAAATGCAATATATCACAAGCTAAAAGCACGTTACCATTACAATACCATGGTTTCATTAATTACAATGAAATTACTACACCCCCTAACGCAAAAATATCAGACGCTATTCATTTAATTATATTAGGTTATCAAAAAAGTCTTGCGGTATTTTCGCTAGTTGGCGCTGAGAGCGCGTAGTTCTAGTTTTATTCGTCGCATCGGGTCATGCTATACCTTTTTGGAAAGCTCATTTCACGCGCTGTTGATTGATTGTCGTTTCTTTTAAGTCGTTCGTGAGTTATAGCGTCGCAAACATGGAGCAAAATAAAGAGAAAATTTCATCATATTTTACAGTACTACTACGATAAAAGCAAAAATGCATCTCAAGCCGCCAATAAAGTTTGTGCAGTTTATGGACCCGATACAGTTTCCATTTCCACCGCACAACGATGGTTTCAACGTTTTCGTTCTGGTGTAGCGGTGGTCGAAGATGCGCCACGCGCCGGAAGGCCTGTCGTCGAAAATTGCGATAAAACCGCTGAATTGGTCGAAAGACAACCAATATAGACAACCATAGGTTTTGACAACCTATTATGTCTCACATTCACTCTAGTTAGCGTACCTATTCGATTTCATTGAATTGATTTTTTAAGAAGTTTTCAGAGCACGAAAAAGTAATTGCTTTCATATTTCAATACAGTTGTATGTCAATGGAGTCAATTCTCAGGCTTCAAGATGACTTACATCAAATGTATTATGTCTAGGGTACAATTGCAAATGTATGTAATAAGTGACGAAAGCAACGGAACGATATACATACATACATTTTCATTTAAAAGTAAATTAAAATGCACAATGTCATCCAACAATATTCGTTTTAGAAGTCAACCATACTTGCACAACTTATGCCAACCATTAATTTTTCCATCTATATACATATCTAACATTGGAAGAAACTGGTTTTACTAACATTATTCGGCGTATGTTCTATATATTCTCTTTTCATACAAAATTGCAAAAAAAAATCGAACACATACTTCATATTGAACACATACTTCATATTGATAAAACTTGTATATAAAAAATCGAAGAGTATAAGTCAAGGCAACGAAATAATTGCAAAAGAAACCCCTGTTGTTATCCACCCAACGGTATATCTCGCTCTTCCCGCACAAGTGGTGGAAGAAAGCACCTCCTTTGAAACGCTGTCAAATCAGTCTATGAATTCGATAAATACTACAACCAGTGACGACTCGGACACAATACGTATTTATGATTTCAAGAAACAGACAACAGTCATCGTCCATAACGATGATAAGCCGTCGACGACAGATATAACCATAACAACTTCAGATTCCGTCGAGCCAAAAGATGCTCTGGCGAAATCCAAAAAAATTTATAAATGTAAAGAGTTATATCCTAGAGAGATATTGTTAGAAGCGAAACCCGCTGAAACTTGTGTATCAACCCTGGCTCCAGGCCCCACACCAAAGGCATTCAAATTTCTACAGCCGAAACGAAGATTAATAGATCCCAGCCAGCTGTTGCCATTAGAGGAGGAAGCGCATAGGGTAAGACATAACATTGGCATTTATATAAAATAATTTTACGAACATTCTCTTGTAGCTCTCTTTTGGCGAAAAGGCGGTCGTTGAGGAAGAGGTGGCACAAGTTATGCCTTCTGTGAAAGCTTTGGCGCAAGCGTTTCTTCTGAGCTCAAATAAATGTTCTCAAGCCGAAAAGCGATGGAAAAAAGGGGTAGGTTTCAAAATCTCGGAAAATGCGAAATAAGAACACATTTATAACTGCAATTGAAATGGCATTTCTGTTAATAACAAAACAATAGCAAAAAAAAATATATATATATTAAAAAACAAGTAAGGAAGGGCTAAGTTCGGGTTTCACCGAACATTTTATACTCTCGCATGATAAAGTGATAATCGAGATTTCAGGCGTGGTTGTGAACCGATTTCACCCATATTTGGTACATGTCAT